>NC_054699.1:12267981-12300481 GCF_016097555.1 Gigantopelta aegis | reverse complement strand
GCCTTGAAGTTCTCTCACAAAGCACAATCTCTACTGGAAGATCCGAGAGACAGTTTTGTAACATAAGTAATATCAACTCTATCGGGAGACCTGTGTGTTATTCACCCAAGAGCTCTGACTTGTATATTATCTGTATCACCATGTTGTTAACTTATTAATCACGTTTCATGTTTGGAAAGTAAAATACAAGAAACTACATCACCAACTTGAGACTTCTGTTACTTCATTTACATTCGTAAATTACGCTGTGTTATCATCATGCCTATGGGAAAGTATGTGTTCGTTCAGACTGTCTGTCTGCCTGTCTGTCTGTCTCTCTGTCTCTCTCTCTCTCTCTCTCTCTCTCTCTCTCTCTCTCTCCTCTCTCTCTCTCTCTCTCTCTCTCTCTCTCTCTCTCTCTCTCTCTCTCTCTCTCTCTCTCTCTCTCTCTCTCTCTCTCTCTCTCTCTCTCTCTCTCTCCACACTGTGTCCATCGTTTCTCTCTGTGTCTCTCTCCCCCATGCGTCGAAATAATAATTTGGCATTTGTTAAACAACAAATAGCCATAGTTTGGAATGTGATAACGGGTCGTGAAAATCGCCCTTTATTTTATTTACGAATATGCTCTTCCTTTTTGTATAGTGTGCGCGTGTACATGTGAGCGTACACGTGTCTTTGCGTTCACATACGTAAAGCACAATACTGGATCATGAATATTTGTAATAATAACTATTTTAATATTGAAACGAAGTTAGCGGTATTTGATACCTATGTAAATAGTGTTCTTAATTATGGATCGGAAGTCTTGGGGTTTTCACTCAGCACACGACATTGAGAAAGTGCATATACAATTTTGTAAACGTTCATTGGGTGTACATACTAGAAGCTGTGTACGAGGAAATGTATGAGTATGGAGATATTTGGCTAACGAATATTAAGCAGGAATTAGATACGCTTGGGCTAAGTTATATGTGGGAATCGACTCATACCCATATAAGTTTTTAATACATAATTAAAGAAAGAATATTTGATCTATTTAAACAAAAATCCTACAATTTAATAACAGCGTCGCCAAAAGGATCACTATATAAACACTTAATAAAGGAATATCAATTACAAACATATCTGACGAAGCCAATTGATTCACGTGATATAAAAAAAAAAAAACGAAAATGAGAATTTGTGCACACAGGCTAAATATTGAAGCTGGTAGGTACACAAATATCGAGAGAACACAAAGAGTATGTACATTATGTAATATTAATGAGATTGAGGATGAGTTTCATTTTATTCTTCAGTGTCCACGATACGAAACTTTAAGAAATAGATTTATTAAGAAATACTACTCCAAGAACCCCAGTGCTTTTAAACTAATACGGCTATTGTCAACTACAAACAATAAGGAGATTAATAACCTTGGCAAATACTTAATACAGGCGAACAAAATGAGGGATATGCTATTACTACAAACAACTTAATATATCTATATTTGTGTAACCCATATTGCCGATTATTTATATATAGATATAGATGGATTGTTTTATCGGTATATGTGTATGTATTTCTGTAAGTCATTCTTCACCATTGTTCCGCACTATTGTACATAATATTGTATTTCATTGTTATAATGCTGATAAGTTGGAAAACTTAACGCAATAAAGAACTTGAACTTGAACATACGCGCGTGTGTATACATGTATACTAATTATAGTACATCATAGTGCACTTTGGATTACAGTATGCGTTCGTTTGTTCAGCGTCTACCACTATCTAGACAAATCAAACACTCGCTCTTTGATTTCGTACAACGAATACAAACGAGTAGTGTGTTATCGTAGCTGAACATTCTAGGTAATCCTTTCTCCGCAACAACGACCCGCTCTACCCAAGCATTTACCTTTCTCGTTGATATGATGTACGGCACATTCATCTTCAAAACGTAGGCTGTTCACATATGGAAGGTTTTCTGTTTCGTTGTGGTAGAAGATATTTGTAATAGGGTAGATTACTAAATATATTCCTTTGTATCCAATTTGTTATATTTGTTTCAAAGCAGTTATCGCTGGAAGTAATTAAATATATTATTTTTGGTTATTCTACTATAAATTAAATACACTGCCATAGTTTACAGCTATAACAAGTTTCATCCATTTGGCGATTGTAATGTTTAGCTACTTCTCCAGTGTATGACTACACTGACATAGTCTACTTCCAACTGACAGGACATCACAGGCGACCGCTCTACCGACTGAACTAGATCCATTCTCGGTGAATATCTATGTATCTGTGTATCTCTCCCCACCACTCATCTGTAGAGTGGTTTTACGAACCTTACGTCCAAAAGGGTGAGTGGGTGTACAGTGATGACTTGTCACAATTAAATATTGTATTATTGCGATAAATAACCACGTTACCATTTTACGATAACAACTGCATTGCGAATATATATGTGGCACACAGACCGGACTCGGTGGCGCAGTGGTTAAGCCATCGGACTACATGTTGGTAGGTACAGGATTCGCAGCCCGGAACCGGCTCCAACCCAGAGCGAGTTGTTAAGTTTTCAATCGGTATGTGTATGGCCACTACACCCTCTTCTTTCTCACTAACCACTAGCCAACTAACAATTAGCCCACTGTCCTGGTCAGCTAGCTGAGATGTGTACCCTGGACAGTGTGCTTGAACCTTAATTATCAGTACGAAAATAAGTTGAACTGCATTACGAATATTTATGTGGCACACAGACCGGACTCGGTGGCGCAGTGGTGAAGCCATCGGACTACATGTTGGTAGGTACAGGGTTCGCAGCCCGGCACCGTCTCCAACCCAGAGGGTTCAATGGGTATGTGCATGGCCACTACACCCTCTTCTCTCTCACTAACCAACTAACAACTAACCCACTGTCCTGGACAGACATCTCAGCTAGCTGAGGTGTGTGCCCTGGACAATGTGCTTGAACCTTAAGTATTTGAACGAAAATAAGTTGAAATGAAAACGAAAAAGTGGCACTCAGTCTAGATAACGTGCTCCTTACAACCATGTAGGCTGTTCTTAGTGAACAACACCAATGAGTAGGGGAAATGAGCCCGTATGCATGTGTGGGTATATTGCTTCAAACGTTGAGATATGATTGTTAGACCATTAGGAAACAAGAAAACCAATGTTGGCAATTTGTAAAACACCTGAAACCTCTGCAGTCTTGATTTTCAAAATGGCCGTTATATCAACTATTTAGAGAATAATTAATGAGCTTCGAAGAATTACGGAGTATGTGTCCCGAATGAATGAATGTTGTAAACCCGAGCTTCTGGATGAAACATAATGTATGTAAAATGCAAGCAAATATGGTATAGAATCAGACATAATTTTAGTTGGTGGTGCACCATATTAATAAACCATGTTGAACGTTTCCGTGAGCCCTTAATTATTATAACTCTGGTGAAACAGCTTCCATGCTACAATGAATTGGTCAAAAGATTTAGAAACAGGAAAACTATAATGCAGAGACCTAAGTCCTAATGCAGGCCCTTATCATGATTGAGGACCCAAGAGATGAATGTCGACGTATGACTTTCCTCTCAGATACGTGTTCAAGAACGGGATAAACTTGCTTTTCTGGTGGAAGGCGTCCAAAAGTTCACAAATTAAAGATGAGTAGCCCTGCAATAGAGTCCAGCTCATTATGGGATACAATGAAATGAGGAAGTAGACCGGCTATCGAAGCTAAGAACAAAACAAATGCATCCAAACAGCAGCACAGTTCTTTACACTGTGCATTTACTTAACTGTTGAATTTTTATATTGATGTTGACCATCACTAAGATTTGCCTTAACCATAGTTTGACACCCAATAGCCGATGTATTTTTCGTGCTGGGGTATTGTTAAACAGTCGTTTATTCGTTCATTCATTTATCCATTCATTGTGTTACACATCGTCTGCCTGACTGCCACTGGCACCATCTGGGCTCTAAACGTGTGTATTGCCGCTCTTGGCATGATCTATATACTAATGCAGTACTGAGTATAACCATGTATTAACTGTAAATTCCATTGAGAGAAATATATCGGATATTACTTGAACATGTGGACAACATACTTTGGAATGTATTGTATAGTGTTGGAATGTAGAATGTAAATGTGTTGTTTTGTAATCACCTATCACAATAACATGTTGTACTTTAGAAATGAAGCAATGTTGCAACCTGTTTAATGTACACACGTTAAAATGTTAATTTAGCAGTTTAAATGATGATTATAGATGAATTACAATAGATATATGAGTAATATAAGGCGGCTCTCAGGACCGAATAACAAAATTATAAAAATTGGTCTGTGGATACACTGATGGCCTGACAATAACTTCCAGATGTTTCAAAGATTATACCCGAAATTGCATATGGGTACCAGAGCCTCGATGATCGCATATGCATGTTCCCATAGATAGTAACGCACATTCCATGTTCTTTGGTTTACATCTTGGGCACTGGTTTGAATCTTATAATTAATTGATGGTTAAAACTCACCCAGAGGAGTGCTTTACCACTGACCTACATCCTATCCACTGTATGTACATAAACCATGCATATTATGCAGATAACATAGACACCAACTTAATATACCAGTATGCGTCAACAGCATACCCACTATTATATTCGTTATTATTTGAAAGTAATTGCAGTTTTAAAATGCCATCATAATCAGCGATTACTTTCATGATTACTCATAATTATTTACTAAACTTAGATGTGTTTAGCACCAACTCCAGTAACAGTGCCTATAGTTAGAAGGAGTACCGGAAAGTCAGTAGAACTGATCTCCCATTGTCTACTACTCTCATAGTAGAACTATTATTTGCCTTGAGACACAGGGTATTGTAACGTCTGGATTATCAAATGAATGTTACCCAGGGGATAAAGACATACATTCACATAATGGTATCTATCGTGTTTACGTTTACTATAAAACCACTTGAATGAATACAGTTTTCTAGTAGCAATATATAAATGGGCGCTGCACCATGCCCCAGTTTTGTGTCCTAATTCATTGCCGTAAAAAAAATGAATAAATAAATATATAGATATTTGTTTTCATAATAAAACACTTGCGTTCCTCTGAATGCATATACAGCGTTATGACGGGTCTGAATTCAACTAAGAAACGCTTGACAATATCTCGGTTTGTCACAGGTGTGAAAGTCCACCAATGGTACCGTGGCAAACGTTATGTTCTTTTGTCAATGGATACGACTGCAGCTTGAATCCATGGGCAGTCATCCTCACCCTGTCGCAGACACAACCACAAATAACGTAACTACTTAAACAAACACCCAGTTGAAAGTAGTCTATCCTTTAAAATAGCTTAAAATAGTAATACGTCTGATAAAAATTCCCGAAAGCTGAGTTTAATAGATGTTCTACGAAACACGGCGCTTCTAATGATACCAAAACAAACACCCAGACCAAGATACTTGTAAGTTTCACGATACAAGTGGATCCTTATAATATGGCACAAAGCAAGCATGATTGCAAATCGATTCATTAATAATAGTAATTGTTAGAATGTCAACAATTAAATGCAACGAGAAACGTGTGCACATGTATATGTATGCAGATATCAATTTATTTATTTACTTGTTTGTTCTTTTCTTTCGTTCTTTATTTCTTCATTTATAGATTTAAATTATATATATATATATATATATATATATATATATATATATATATATATAGATTTAAATATATATATATATATATATAAATTCTTTTTTTTTTTTTTTTTTTTTTTGGTGGTTTACGTTCTACAGACAATAAAACAAAACCCAAGTAATAGTGACCAGACGGTTTGCAATTACTAATTATGGCTTATTTCATTAATATAACAAAATATATATGTTATGCATTGACACAATATTTATACCTATGGTTATGGGTACCTTTTCGTCAATAATCCAAATTTAAGGATAATAAATCTGGTTTTGGAAACTGATTCCCTCCCTTCAGTATACATACTTTTATAAATGTTTGAAATAATTTAATAAATTATCCAAAATTATCCACTATGTCTTTCAATGAGTGAAATCGGTATGGTTGTAAAATAAAGTGCATAACTTCATGGTGGTAACACGATTTCATTATTTGTGTAGACTTGTGGAAATGTAATCATGATTGCTAAACAATGTATTCGCAATCGAAATCGATTACTTTCAATTATCTTGTAATCGCCCCATCTGTCATAAAACGTCTCAAACCAGATCCTCTGTAAACCGGAATTTCCCCCAAACCCGACGTTTTGTCGTGGTCCTTTTTGAATATCAGTACAAGAGATAACCTTTTTAAAACTGATACCTCTTAAAACCGAATATTATATCTGGTCACTGGATGTCCCGTCTAGCGTGTCCTAGCGGCCCATTGTAATCAGCGGTCATATGCCTAAAGCGGCCACTTGTTCCATCCCAAACGATTTATAATGTAAATGCACCTGTAATAAGCGGTCACCTGTCCTTTGCGGCCGACGGCCACCTACTTAGGATCCCAAATCGCAAACCTACCTGTATTAAGCGGCCACAATAAATGTGTATCATTATATAATCGCCAGTGCTCCATAACTGGTGTAACAAAGGCTGTAGTATGCACTATCCTGTCTCTGGGATGGTGCGTATATA
Organism: Gigantopelta aegis; assembly: GCF_016097555.1. Classification (NCBI taxonomy): domain Eukaryota; kingdom Metazoa; phylum Mollusca; class Gastropoda; order Neomphalida; family Peltospiridae; genus Gigantopelta; species Gigantopelta aegis. The sequence goes on along the minus strand of NC_054699.1, from coordinate 12,293,840 downwards.
AAATTCCTTGCTGCTAATCGAAAAAGAGTAGCCCACGAAGTGGCGACAGCGGGTTTCCTCTCTCAATATATGTGTGGTCCTTAACCATATGTCTGACGCCATATAACCGTAAATAAAATGTGTTGAGTGCGTCGTTAATTAAAGAAAAAACATTTCCTATTTCCTATTTCATCACATAAAAATTGTATTTTAACAACGTGGACAATGTACAGCAAATAACCGATCTTCACACCTTCAGGGATACCCATTCAGTCCTGACATCTCTACCGCGTATCAATTAAGAAACTAACTCTGGAATGCACCTAATTGCCACTGGGCAGGCCACGCTTAACATTGGTGGATTCACTTTGACAATAAACCTCATGAAGTAGGAATTAAATAATTCAATGGAAAAAGAACACAAACTTGTTATTAAACTTGTTGGTTAATTTAATACATTTCAGGTGCATTTTTTTTTCTGAAGGACACATACCAAATGTTGATTTATAGTCAACTATGAGGCATACATTCGTTAATTATTAGCAGTACGACGGTGAAAGACTAAATATGTGGCAACCTGTAATCAGCAGCCACCTTTGTTTAATGGCCACTTCTATCTACTGCCTTGTGTGACCGTTTAAGACAGGTTTGACTGTATATTAATTTAATTAAGAAATATGTACTTGTTTTTCTACCATTATTTCTGTTTGTCGTTTATTTGTGAAAATGGTTTCTCAATTTTAGAAAACGTTGCTCTGAACAAAATAACCACACAATCGACAGACTGTGTTGGTTATGAAGGTGCATCTTATTTGGCTGTAGATGGTAACACTACAACCGACTTTGGTGAAAAGAAACCACACGCATGCTCTTGCGCAAAAGGGACATCTTCCACATTCTGGAGTGTTGATCTAGGAAAACCGTATCCACTTCACAACATAAGAATATTCCATAGGAATAATGGTAAGTCGTCATGACAACATTTGGTTTCTTCACTTAACTTCATTTTCGTGTTTATATCCAATTAAGGTTCAAGCACGCAGTCATGGTCCCCGTTACGTGGTAGAAGCTGCTTCTAGTGTAAAGTGATATTTTCAGCCCGTAGAATACTGATCACTGGTTACTTTTCTACAACAAAATAGTAAGTTTTCTACAGATGAAAAATTACTCTCTACTGGAAAAAAACCCATGGTACTACGACCCCCCCCCCCCCCCCCCAAAAAAAAAACAAAAAAACAACAACAAAAAAACAAACAAACAACAACAACAAACAACAAACAACAAAACAAAAACAACAACAAAACAGAAAAACAAACAAACAACCCCCCCCCAACCACCACCACGCCCTCCCCCCCCGAAAAAAACAAAACAACAACAACAAACAAACAACAACAAAAACAACAACAACAAAACAAAACAAAACCCCCAAAACAAAGTAACCAACAACTTTGAAAACTGACACCGTAGAAGAATGACGCAGTCTGTTAAGTTATTCAGCTAAGTGATCAAGTGACTATATACAGTCGTGTTTAATCATCGGCTGCTGTATTGAAACAGTTTTTATGCTTTAATGTTTGCGTCTCTTGATTACGGACCATACACAGAATTGGGGTTTAGTTACCCGCTCCGCTATGTACATTTGATTATTAGGCTCCACACCCATGTACGGACGTACATCAATAACCCATGCTGAAAAGGAGAAGGAAATAACAAAAGTTACATTTACTTTAATGTTTTAATCAAACTTGATGTTTGATTGGCATTTAAAAGTCTACCTTCTGACAGTCTATGACACATTTGCGTGTATGTTGTTAGCTATCCCCTCACCACTGTACAGTCTTCATACGCAATGTTCGAACCACCACCCAACCTCTATAATCCACATATACACATGTACATGTACATGTACATACTATACATATATATACGCAGATGCATTTGAATACATATACATACACATACACATATACATATACAGCGCGTCTTATTTAAAATTAGAAAAAACGTTGCATAGCGTTTTGTTGGTAATAAAATGTCTCCACATTGATAGTTAATTTAGCTAAAATTTACCATAAGTGAAAAAGTGCCAGTTTGTCCAAATCTTACAAAATTATCAGTACTTTAGTGTTTTATGTCCATATTCACTCTTGACTTCTTGGATAGGTGTGGTCGAGTTTGGCGACCTCGCAATGGAAGTGAAGCAAACATCAACCTCAGGCCACATGGCATATTTGGTGGTTCAGTCATGATGTGGGATGGCATTACTATGATTGACAGAACACCATTCCATGTTGTTCAAGTGAGGGTTACTTGACAGTACTACCAGAATAACACACTGGTACTTATTTTTGTCCCGTTTGCTCGGCGTGCTGGTCGACGCTTTGTGTTTCAAGATGACAAAACTTTACAAGAATGACATGGCCAGCAGTGAGCCCTAACCGTTCCCACATAGAGCACGTCTGGGACATGATCAGAAGACGTATACGGCGACGTCAGTTGCCGCCGGCTACTTTAGCTGAATTTGGCCAGGCGCTGCAAGAGGAGTGGGATAGACTTCCTTAAATCCTCATTGATACGTAGCGTCCTGGTCGATGCTTTGTTTCAAAATGACAAAACGTTACAATATTAACATGGCCAGCAATGAGCCCTAAGTTTTTTCACATAGATCACGTCTGGGACATGATCAGGAGACATATACGGCGACGTCGGTGGCAGCCGGCTACTTCAGTTGAATTTGGCCAGGCACTGCAAGAGGAGTGGGATAGATTTTCTCAAATCCTCATTGATACGTAGCATGCTACGTCGATCAAACGAATGTTTGATGCGTTGTAGGGGTATCACCCAGTGTTGATCAAAAGACGTGAACGTTCAATTTCCACACGTCTTCCCAATCTTGTTTCAAGGTCGTTTGCAGCCATACAATCTGCTGCTAACATGAACTGTTGGTTTTGATTTAATCCCAATTCCTTCATTATTATCATGCATCTGTTCCGAAATAATGATACCTCTTGATACTTCTTTAATTGGCTGTTATTTCCCATATTCCCCTATTTTTAAAGATTATATCTTGAATGACATTTTCATAAATGTGTGGTTTATTCATTCTTTGTCTCATTATTTCACTTATGTTCAGCGTTTAACATAGTTTGACACCCAATAGCTGATGTATTGTTCGTGCTGGGGTGTCGTTAAACATTCATTCATTCATTCACTCATTCTCTCATTATTAGTTACACTGTAAATCTTATTACCTTTGTTCTTAATTATAGAATCTAAGATGTGGATATGTTTTAATGTTCTATGTCGTAACGGATTACAGTTCTAAAATAATAATTTTAGTGTTCGTAGTCCAAATCACATTTTACAATTTTACAAAGAATGCGACAGTTTGGAGCATTGCATGCTAGTATAAGTATATTCAGACAAACAATATACATGTATATCCAAATGAGAAACCATACGCTGATAATTATTACATATATGTAACTCCATTGAGTTACAACTTTAACAATATTGTCTTGTTAACGAGTAAATGACGCGTAGAACATTGTATTACCCCAATATGCATTGGTGTACCGTACCCTATTATTGGACAATTTGAAACTTACAAACCAATGACATTGCCGGTACTAAATATGACGTAACCCTCACAATTGGGCAAACATTCGCCATGACGTCATGTTTGCGTTTTCATTTACGTCTCTCGGTTTAATAGCATTTTAATAAATAGCATTTTAATACAATTCATTACAGATTTGTTTCAAGAGACTAAATCATAGCAATAATCATAACAGTCTGTAAAATCGTTCACATCGATCCTGTATACTAGTAAATGTAGTCATTATGAAAATACTGGGTTCTTAAGAAGAAAAGAAAAGCCCATGTAATAAATAGAATAATAAACTCAGTATCAGTTATTATCAAATGTATATCCCTCGTGAAAGGTAGTGACAACTGAAAATGATTCCACTCAGGACATCAATTTGATAATAACTAGCAACTGATTTATTATCCTCTGTATACTCCTTATTAGACCACGATATTCACAAATATGTAGGCGATATTAAATTTATATATATATATATATATATATATATATATATATATATATATATATATATATATATATATATATATATATATATATTATATTGCAGATATATAATATTTGTCGGAATAGTAATTAATGGCAAAGCAGACATATGCCCGGACGTGATCTAGATATGCAACAATGGTTGTCATTGTGAAAGTAAAAAATTTCATTAATGCACTAATAATGGGAAAACCCCTGAAGTTCGCCAAGCACGTGTTAATAGAACGTGACATTCACCTGATCAAAGATCAAACGTCCAGTAGTATTGTAATGAAATTTACTTTTCGGGTCCCAAACTGGGGACCACGGTTTCGGCAACCCCTTTCGGTTGTAGACTTTTGCTGGTACTAAGAGTCTATTAATAATTCTCTAGAAGGCTGAAATTACTATAAACCAGAGCGACTTGGCTAGCACAGAAAACCCAAACCAACAAATAAACAGATTACACATTTATTCGAGGGAGTACAAACAAATAACAAATATGTATGGTAGTCCTCTAACAGTCCATATATGAATTGACTACCACTAAATAAATTAATTTACACCCACATATCCATACAAATAAATATTTATATTTAGGGACGTGTATGAATGTGTCGTGGATAATCCCGACAAAGAATATTCGCGGAATTAAATTTACATCTGCAGGACAGCACACACCAAATAATTAGGCTCTACACCTTACACGATTACCCATCCATGCCGGTGTACACGAACTCCGTTAAATCTTATATATTGGACAGCCCCCTTCAAAGCTATTTTTAACCAAAACACCCTATTAAAGTAGTCGTTAATCCATATAGTTAGGACTCGCTTATTCGGAATGGGGTTACAAACCATCGACAATGACGAAGACCGCTTATTAAAATCAACAAGATCCTAATTTAATCAGGTTCAATTTATTCAGACGGGTCGTCCGTTCTCTAACTCAGCCAAAACGATTAAGCGGACAGTTCGTGCACGGTGAAAACACGGAATTATATATGGGACGATTACACCTTACACGTAACACGGGTCATTGCATGACTCGCTTTACGTAGTTAATTTATAATTTTAATAACCGAAACTTATACGATATACATTGGTTAAACGTATATATAAATAGGCAGACAGCTAGGAATGGAAGCAAACAAGTTTACATATATATATAAAAGGAAAAACAACGCAACCCACAAAAAGCTAACCTCACAGGAAAACAACCCGAGCGCAAGTGGGGATGAATAACGTGCGTCGAAAAATAATCTAACCTGACCAGTCAGGCCACACTCTTGCACGGACTTCTGCCGACAACATTTAAAACGGTTGCACGACACTTATTGTATTATCCATCGTAGCAATGAGAAAATAACGTTCCTGATATTCATAAGTGAGTAGAGTTAGATCATGCTGTTAATGTAATTAGTAAGACATATCATCAGAATCTTAACTGAATATAATAACCAAGGAAAATATGAAAAGATAGACTGACTGAAAACCAGGAACGCTACACTATTTTGGGAATCATGTCACGACCTTTGATATATCAGTCGCGGTGCACTTGTTGGAAAGAGAAATAGCCGAATAGGCCCACAGACTGAAATGGATCCCAGAGCGACCGCGCATCAGACGGGCGCTTTACTACTGAACTATGTCCCGCCCCCGCTATGAAACAAATCATGCGCGTTGTATATGCTATAGTCAATACATATTAATAGAATATATCACCATTGTGAGGTATAGATAAGGCAATTCCAACCCGAGGAACTTTTTTTTCTTTTTTTGTGGGCAGAAAGGACAACATCTTTGCTCAGGCGGTATTTTGTGGTAACGCCCCTTTTCAATTTCCAGTGGGTGACAAATTAACCTGAGTGCAGTGAGAGCTTTCATGTGGTCTTTGTTTTTTTATGTTGAGGTAGGTTGAGCAACTAACCTCATGCTTGAAGATACAATATGTTCTTAATTTGTTACTTTTCCTATTGTTGTGTAACATATCATTGAACGAGCGTTTCAATTTTGCAGAAATGATATCTATCCTGAATAAACATTTGCTAAGCACATTATGGAATGGGATATCAATAATTGAGCAAATTATGGTTTATACATGCTACTTCGCCAGAACAGACAACTGGACTCTGTGAAGATGGTTTAATAGGGTTCTTTATTCCAGAGAATATGGATATATAGTCAGTCAAACCCTATAAGCAAAAATGGCATTATTAAAATACATCCACAACTATACATATATATATACACACACACTCTGCAGTTTAGTTATTATCATAGCAAATGGCTTAAACAAAAGAAAGAATCATACACTGAGCAATATTTAACATCGCTACCGTAAACATCAAATATAGGCATTATACACAATACCGAATTAACGTACGTTAAACGAATGAACATTAATTAATCGTCGGTAATCTTATATCATTATTTATAGCTAACAATTACACATATGGCTATATATTATATAATAAAATAAAAGTAAAGTACACAGACATTGTCATCATAGGTGATACCTTCAGCTGATCTTTGGAAATGTCGGTCGAAAAAGTATCGTTTGAAAGATGTGATGCGTCAGGACTAAATTCTTCAAAAACCTCCTTCATCTTCAATAGTGACTGGTTGCAGCTCACAGATCACAGCTCTTAGTGCTATCACTACCGTCCGGGTTGTTGTATTAGACAGCTGAACATTTATTTCCTGGTTGCCTCTGTACCTGTATTGCACAATGGTTGGTGTAATTTCAAGAAACCGCTGACTTGCCACACGCCTGTACAACGACACAAGATTCTCGAAATGGCAATCTCTTGTCCATATAGCCCCTCAGTACTTTGGTTGAATTTGACCCAACAGCTACATTATGTGTCTCAGTACACCTAACAAGACACAGTCAACCCTTCATCCGAGACAGCTCTTTCTGCTAGAGAACCATGTATCTAAAGGCTAAATAATACCCTGTATGAACACCAGCTGGGTGAAGAAATCTATATCCATACTTCTGGCGACAACTTTGTAAAAGAGAAGATAAGATGTTTGTCCCAATTAAAATTGGCACAGACACATTATAGGTTGATTCTGAAACAACCAAAAACAAACAGTTAATTGGTTGATCATCTGAACTTCCTTTAGCAGTAAAGACATTTGAACATACCCTAAATATGGAAGATTCTGTCAATCAGCACACTCAACCTCAAGAATATCTTGAAGCGAATGCAACTCAAAACCAGGTAAAGAATCCTTATAAAAAGAAGTACTGACAGTTGAAACCATACTACCAGTGTCCAAAAGAGCATGGCATGCCATGTCATTCACCCCCACTTCAACCTCATTGGCATCTCCAACTAAAACCTGTGGAATAAAAGTATTGTTAGTGGAGCTTGTACAACAAAGACCAGTCGCCTGCACCCCGGCTAAGGTCGATTCTCGTCTAAATTTTGTTGGCTATGATCTAATCTAACCCGACATCCAATTGCAATTTGTCCATACTAGTGACAATGGAAACACTGAATACCACGTGGATCCCTTTGGTTGCACATTTGGATGACTGAACTGAGGTGGAATATTCCTGGCTTAACTGCTTCTCCATCTGACGAAACCTGGAGTCATGTTGATCAAATCTGGTATTTAGCTGGTTAATCATACCTTTGTTATCTGCTAAGGCATCCAAAGATTCAACAGGAAAAGTTACAGTTGTCATTTTACCCGGGACAGATTTTTTTTTTTAAATGGGGGTTGATATCGTTCCTGGTGATCCTGTTCAATATTGCGGAGATCAGTGACTAAATTTTCAAAGGTATGCACAATGTCAAACTTATGCCCAGAGCAGTCATTGAAGTCCTGCCGAAGTTCATGCCAAAACCTGGACCGAAGCATACAATCTGTGTCACTTGCATATATTTCACCCTGGGGCAAAGCTTGACCCATGAGGTTGTCAAGTCGACGACTCCATGCTGATACAGCTTCACCTTCCTCTTGTCTGGCATTAAAAAATTGCGCCATCAGAGTTTCACTGAAAGCTACATTACCATAAATACTCTTTAGCGTGTCTATCAGCTAATACACATTAGCTAAAGAACCCAGTCGCATCGCCACTCGAGCAGCATCACCCTTCAGAGATCGTCGAACAACTTGTGTAATAATATCATATGAAAACGACTTTGCTTTCAAAAGACACTCCACCTCATATAACCACACATCAAAATCTGTATGACCTTTCGCAGAATGGTCACCAGAAAAATAAGAAAATTTGAGGGGTGGTATATGTGAAGTGGTAGAAGACTTCACTTCCTCCATTCATATAAAGCCTGAAGAGTATCAGCTTTGGGTTTTAAGTTCATCTCAGCAAGAGTCTGAGCCAACGCTTCTATCACCTCAGCACTCGTAGCTTCTGCCATTTTGACAAACAACTATGACACTAATCAAATATAAAATACACTACATAATAACACTAGCTAACTCCTGCAATAAATACAAACTAGTAAGCAAATGGCCTGCAATAAAACAAAATACAATTTAATAACGCTTGCTGAGATCTGAAATAAATGCAAGCTGTGAAATACGTAATAACCTGTAATCAAACCAAATTTGATTATTTCATCAAACAATCTATGTGCATATTGCAATCATAACTATTCACATGTATGCATTCACAACGCAAGGACAGACACTAGTTGTGTTATTTCTAATGTACTAATACCTGAAAAGTAAACCCAGCAATTCTATCAAATCACTGTAACATGAATAACAAATCAATTAATATAATCAATCTTCAGTACATGTGCCAAGTGCAAGTGCTGCAAGTACAATTCTAACCTAACCTCAACCCAAATGACAGTTCATCAGTATGTGGTCGTCAAATGTCAAAGGGTTTATACATTAATAATGTTACATCAAGAAAATCAAGACAAAGGAGAACATTAAAATCTGTGCAAATGGTTAATACATATATAATTAATAACTATTTATTTATTTATTCAAATAATATATTAAAGGTAAATAGTTTAATAAAATTTACTAAATAAACAATCGATTTAAATTAATTAAATAAACTAGATGGAATTTCAAAATTAAATTCTATAACTAAATTACCTAAATTAAATATCAAATTCAAATTTGTTTACCTAAGTTCACCAAAAATAAACAAAAACAAACTAAATATCAAATCCAAACTAAATAATTTAACTAAACTAATTAATAACTATTTATTTATTTACTTAAGTCAAACAATTAAATTAACCAAACTAAATAATGACAATCACATTATTCAAGCAAGTTAACTAGTTAATAAAAATAGATGGAATTAATAAATATGAAACTGTATGCCTGAAATAAATAAAAATAATAACACTTTTGTTATGGGAGAAAGATTCAAACTGCAGAGTGTTTCCAAACAATTAACAACACATTTAATTAAAACAAAAACACATGCAAAAATTAAATATTTAAACAAAGAGAGATAATCGAAACAAAAATTAAATATGTAAAATATATATCTTTTATCTAAAAGTACATAAAAAATAGACACAACTAACAAAAAAAATATAAAAAAATATTTAATTAAAGATGTAAACAAAAAACAAAGCAATTGAATTTGTAAACAGTAATCGACAAAACAAACTAAAAAAATAAACATGTATATAAGAACAAAAAATATTCAGAACAATAAAGTCTAATTATTAAAGTAGCAAAGAAAACAAAAATCAAATTAAATATAAACCATTAAAAGTCTTTAAAATTAAAACGTGTTACTCACGCCATCACAAAGTTGTATCAACATATCACAATATTTAGCACATGTTAAAAATACAGAAAATAAAAATGTTCACATATTGTTTTGTTCACAACAATCAATGTCAAGTCATATAATTCAAGAAGCATCCAACGACGAACCGAACGTACAGCAACCTTGACCCAATCCTGAGGATGTCCGATGGTTCCCGCAGTTGACTGGTTCCGGCAACAAACGATGACTCCCGATGTTAGACGACTATCTCTCCATCTCCAGAAACTGAAACGTCGGCTCCACTGTTACTTCACCCGAACAGACAACTGGTTTAATAAGGTTCTTTATTCCGCAGAATATGGATATATAGTCAGTCAAACCCTATAAGCAAAAATGGCATTATTAAAATACATTCACAACTGTACATCAACCGTTGTAAAACATGTTCGGCATGCGCTACAAGTACAGTTTCCAATTATATCCACTATTCATCTACCATTTACTGTGTGCATATATGTTGATTTACATAATTAAACATCGACCAAATGTGTTTATTTTTCTATCTAAATTGTTTCTTTTGTTAACTTCAATATTATAGTTAAAACTAGGTAAGGGGGAATTGTTTGGCATAGATGAGTTTCAAGAGTATCTTCCGTTACACTTGTACAGGCATTAAAATCACCACACAAGAGAACTAAACCTTTCTGTGAATAATTGTTCACATCATCGTCTAGCATTTTGAAAAAAAGTCAATATTTCTATTTGCCCAGACAGCGGAGCATTCTGGGGGAATGTACGCTGTACAGAATACAGATCTTGATCACGCGTACCTGCCCTTTTTTAAATACACACCACAGAATATCACCAGTATATGATTTCACAGGGGATGTGAAAGGTTCAAAGTAATCCTTATAGTATACAGCAACATCACCTTTATGTAAATTGTCTCTCCTTGAGGCATGAATAGCGTTATACCCTGACAACAGCCTATTATACATTATGTTCTTAGTGTCCTCTTTGGCGGTCCATGTTTCAGTTAAGCAAGCAAAAAACATAACGCTTAACGATACGCTCAAAGTCATTGAATTTTGTTATTCCGCCAATAGCCTTAGAATCACGGAACTGACAGAATCGTTAACTAAATTTAAATAAACACATCTGCAACAAGATGGTAAGAAACTTAGAGCCTATGCAGGCTGTTACTATGATATTTTCAGCATACGTCTGTTAAACATATTAATTAATATACTCTTCAAAAAAAGAAACGCAAAAGGGTACAAATGGGTTATAACTCCGATTTTATGTTTCCTACTGGTTCATGCTTTGTGAATATAAGGTCATTGCATGTCCCAAACACATTCCCACGGTTACATTCGATAAAACGCAGCTACTGTACAATAAAGTTCCAAAATGTGAATATTCGCAAAAACGCAGCCACGTGCAAACCATGTCACCACTGCAGGTGCGTTGTCTGCACGTGCAACATGAACACCGACAGTATAAAAGTGCAGGGTGTTCGCTTGCCCGGCCTCTGTATCTGGCCGACAGTTGACAATCCAGGACATGCCACGTCTCAGTGAACCGCAGAGAAACAATGCCATCGGCCGACTAGACGCAGGCGAATCCAGAACGGCCGTTGCCAGGGCATTCCATGTGTCCCCAAGCACCATCTCCAGACTGTGGGACCGTTACCAGCAACATGGATCAACACGTGACCTCCCTAGATCCGGTCGACCACGGGTCACTACCCCCGGGCAGGACCGCTACATCCGGGTACGCCACCTTCGGGAACGATTGACTACTGCCACCTCCAAAGCCGCAGCAATACCAGGTTTGCGCAGGATATCCGACCAGACCGTACGGAACCGCCTACGTGAGGTAGGAATTCGTGCCAGACGTCCAGTTCGAGGTGTCATCTTAACACCACAACACCGTCGACTCCGACTGCAGTGGTGCCAGATTCATCGACAATGGCCTCAACTGCGATGGAGACAGGTGTGGTTCAGTGACGAGTCCCGATTTCTGCTCCGACGTCATGATGGAAGATGTCGCGTGTATAGGCGTCGTGGTGAACGTTATACGGCAAACTGCGTGCAGGAAGTGGACAGATTCGGCGGTGGTAGTGTCATGGTGTGGGCAGCCATCTCACACACTGGCAGAACTGACCTGGTCCACGTGCAGGGCAACCTGAATGCACAGGGCTACATTGACCAGATCCTCCGGCCACACATCGTTCCAGTTATGGCCAACGCCAACGCAGTGTTCCAACATGACAACGCCAGGCCTCACACAGCACGTCTCACAACGGCTTTCCTACAGAACAACAACATTAATGTCCTTCCTTGGCCATCGATATCACCGGATTTGAACCCAATTGAGCATCTATGGGACGAGTTGGACCGACGCCTCCGACAGCGACAACCACAACCCCAGACCCTGCCCGAGCTGGCAGCAGCCTTGCAGGCCGAGTGGGCCACCATCCCCCGGGACGTCATCCGTACTCTGGTTGCTTCAATGGGCAGGCGGTGCCAGGCAGTTGTCAACACACGCGGAGGCCACATCCGGTATTGACTCCAGATGACCTTGACCTTGGTGGTGTGTTCTATCACTTACTCACAATGGACTAGAGTGAATTGTGAACAATCCTGCAACATTTGGTAATTATCGGACTCACCATTCAATAATTAAATCAATTCTCCAAATGTTACGACAATGTGGTTTTGCGTTTCTTCTTTTGAAGAGTATATATTGAGTCGAATTAGAAACTTCAAAATGTTAATACATTCAATGAGCGTTGAAAGCAGGTATTTTTTAAGAATAAATATTGTAATGACAATGTCTACACTCCATTTGAAGTCCATCACAGCCCACGTGACCCGATCCATAGCACGTGCACAGCACCACTGAGGCAAACATGGTTTTGCACGTGCCACTGGTCGCGTGCCTGCAACAGCACACATATTGTCATCGTTACATCGCTCACAGTAGTCTGACACAACGAAAAAACACATTAAAACGATATTTGTTATGACCTGTTTCGATGCCACGCCTCGCAAATGTGCAGCGTGAATGTGCTGTCTGCATGTTGCACGCGGAAACGTCAGTATCTGACGTTGCAAGGGCGTTGGGTTGCAGTCGACGGGCAATGTATGATCTGCGGACACGAGTACAACAAACGGACACCACAACTGATCGCCCACGACCGGGTAGACCACATGTGATGTCATAGGCAGGTGACCGTCATATTGTGTTACGCCACCTCCGCAGCCGTTTCATGACAGCTACACCAACCAGTAATGAAATTTTCAGATGTCGGGTATCCGCGCAAACGATCCGAAATCGTCTCCGAACTGCTCACCTCCACGCACGGCGCCCATATGTTGGACCCATGTTGACCCAATTTCATCGACGTCAACTTCAACTGTGGGCAAAACGCCACTGTCGATGGACTCAGAGGGAACGGAATAGTGTCGTATTTAGCGATGAATCAAGATTCACACTGCGATTTGCCGATGGCAGACAGAGGGTTTGGAGACGACGTGGTGAACGTCATCCTTAGTGTTGTGTCAGTGAATTTGACAGACTTGGAGGTGGACGTGTATTTTTTAGGGGTGCTTTCTGTGGGAATGGACGTTCTCGACTTCTTGTCATCCGTGGCAACCTCAACGCTGCTGCGTAATGCGACCAGGTGCTGGCCCAGGAACTTGTGGCCTTCATTGCAGGTTATGATCAAGGCCTGATCTTTCAGCATGGCAACGCCAAACCTCACACGGTCATCTTGACTAGGGATTACCTGAGGAACTCGGGCATCAATTTCATGGGTTGGCCTTTAAGGTCGCCCGACCTCAATCCCATCGAACACGTCTGGGATGTGCTGGGAAGAAACCTGCACACTCTCAGGAACCCTCCAGAGACTTTCCAGGAACTTGGTGCCTCATTAATGCAACAATGGCGCCGTATCCCTAATGCGGTCTTCACACGCATCAGACTGTCAATGATGAGGCATGGCCTTGCAATTGTGGGTACACATGGAGGGCATGCGCGCTACGGAACCTGTGATTTCATCAGACGACCCTGCTTGTGAATCACAATTTTGACTGTTTGTGGTTTTGACGAATGCTGTTGGCGCATCGAACAGAAAGAAATAAAGAAAGAAATGTGTTATTTAACGACGCACTCAACACATTTTATTTACGGTTATATGGCGTCAGACATATGGTTGAGGAACACACAAATACTGAAAGCGGAAACCCGCTGTCGCCACTTCATGGGCACAATACAGACGCAGATAAAAGTCTTATCTCATAGAATACACGAATGTACTGTTTATATACTGTACATGTAGGTTGCACACATCCAACGTCAAATTGGATACTGTAAGAAACGTTGGAATAAGTTGTGGTCTTTTGTAAAGATGAGAACCTGAAGACATAGTACAAAACATGGTCCTTAGTAAGCTACTCGAAGGGGCTGAATATCAACTGACGGCATCAGTGGACTGTAGACCCAAGGATACTAGAAATTAGATATGTTGTGGTTCTCATATTCACTTCCAGGAAGAGGGGAAGCATTAAAATAATCTGTGTGTTTAATTGTATGTCTTTTTGCTGGATTCTACTCGTTATTTTGTAACACTGTGCATTGCACTTTTTGGGACATGGGTGTATTGCGGAGTGAATCAGTTATTGAACCACCTGTTCGAACCGGTACTACAGCCACATCCGGTCATATAGCAAACAAACTGAGACGGAAATGTTATCAATTTTGGAGTGAAAATAAATGCTTCTATAATGTATGTTCGCAATGGTGTATGTTGTTAGTGTCAACGATAGCCCGTTCTATTGGCAATCTTCATTTGAAGTTGAGCAATTTAACATGGGTTTCAATGGCAGATGACATATGTGTAGTGAGACCTAAAGTCGGAACCATATTGTTAACAACTGCAATAAATTACTCATATTTTTTTGTTATTGTTGTTTGGATAACCAGTTTCTAAACTTCTTTTCTTTCCGGGAAAAGAGTTTGTTAATTTCATGTTGTACTTTGTATTGTATCTTATCGTCAATGTATATATATATATATATATTCTTAAAAAAAAACAGTAGGGGAACCTGAAATATTAATGTTAATATCAACTATTAGACCGAACATACGTTTTGATCACAGACATCCTAGTAAAGAACGTTCAGGTCTGTTGATCAACACACCAAAACTCATTCCATAGTTTGCACGTGCACCACGCAGTCGCCCGTACACGTTCTCGATTTTAACAATTTCCATGAAGGTCGATTAATCACTGTGGAACATTATTTCTGTCAATCTTGTTCATTCTGTTGATCATACAGTTGTTATTGTTTTGTTTTTAGTCAGTTTCATTGTTTGAATTTGCGATACGGCGTATGCAACGTGATGAGCGTCTACAGGCTATTGACATGCTGCAAACGGGCAGAAAGAAAGAAATGTTTTATTTAACGACGCACTCAACACATTTTATTTACGGCTATATGGCGTCAGACATATGGTTAAGGACCACACAGATTTTGAGAGGAAACCCGCTGTCGCCACTATATGAGCTACTCTTCCGATTAGCAGCACGGGATCTTTTATTTGCGCTTCCTACAAGCAGAATAGCACAAACCATGGCCTTTGTTGAACCAGTTATGGATCACTGGTCGGTGCAAGTGGTTTACACCTATCCACTGAGCCTTACGGAGCACTCACTCAGGGTTTGGAGTCGGTATCTGGATTAAAAATTCCATGCCTCGACTGGGATCCGAACCCAGTACCTACCAGCCTGTAGACCGATGGCCTGCCACGACGCCACCGAGGCCAGTTCAAACGGGCAGAAGTCAGCGTGAAGTGGCCAACACCTTGAATGTTTCGAAGTCAGTGATTGGAAGACTATGGAACAGGTACCAACAAGCCCAAATGTTGACTATCGACCCCGTTCATGTCGTCCCAAGGCAACGACAGGAGTACAGGATCGATTCATCCGTAACCAGGCTCTAAGAAATCGAGCTCAAACGGCAAATCAAATTGTTGGAAACCTTCATCAGGCTACTGGTATCAGAGTTACTGGTCAGATGGTTAGAAATCGTCTTCATGCAGCCCATCTTCATGCTCGATGGCCCCGGGTTGTGCCGACCTTGACAAATCGTCACATTGCCCACAGACGTGAATGGTGTAGGGAGCGTCAGAACAGGGGGGTTCATCGCTGGTCACGTGTCATGTTTTCAGATGAGTCCCTATTCACTTCGGACTTCCTTGACAGGCGTGGTCGGGTCGGCGACGACAAAATGAACGGCACGCCAACGTAACAATGTGACTGCATGACAGATTTGGCGGTGGATCGGTTATGGTGTGGGGTGGTATCACTATGACTGACAGAACTCCCCTACATATTGTGCAAGGAAGGGTCACTGGGCAGTACTACCGGGACAACATACGGAGAGCCTTTGATACCCCGTTTGCTAGGCGTGTGGGTCGACGTTTTGTGTTTCAGGACGACAATGCCCGTGCTCACTGTACACGAATCGCCAATGCTCACATCAAGCAGCACAATATCTATCGAATGCCATGACCACCAATGAGCCAAGACCTTTCCCCCATCGAACACGTCTGGTACATGATAAGGAGACGTATGCGTCAACATCAAAGACCACCGACCACGTCAGGCGCTGCAAGAGGGGTGTAACAGACAACCTTAAATCGCCATTGGGAGACTCATACGCAGTATGCCTCGTCGACTGGATGAATGTCTCGACACATTGTGGCGGTATCACCCACTACTGATAAAAAACTTTCACTTCTGAAATTTCACTTCTGACCCCAATCTTCCTTCAAGATCTTTGGTGGCCATAAAACATACTGCAATACAGAACTACCGGTTGTAATGTTTGCCCAATTAATTCAATATTGTCACATTGCCCAATTAATTCACTATTATCATATAACCATTCCCCACAGCTAATATACCTGACAATTTTGGCAATTGTAAATTCTTATTAGAGTTCCCCTACTTTTTTGAAGACTAATCACCCAGTAACTAATCCAATTAGTCAGGGTTATTTTATTTAATTATTTATTTATTTTCAGAGCAACAAAGATTAATAGGACTCAGTGTTTCAGTTGATGACAGTCGTTGTTACCAGTGGACGAGCAGTCTGAGTCCACCAGCAGTATTTGATATAACATGTGATAAAACAGTACAAGTGGTGAAGTTTCAGGTTCCAAGAGAGGAATATCTTTCCCTGTGTGAAGTACAGATATTTGGTAGATAATTCAAGCAACACATCAATATACTTACTAGTACGTATTATACCACAACAACAAATAACGCACGTGTCAATCGGGCTTCTGCTTGCCAAAACATATGTTGCTGTATATAGAAATTGCTGCTCGCCAAATGTTAAGTTTTTGTTTATATATATATATATATATATATATATATATATATATATATATATATATATATATATATATATATATATATTGTCAATCATGTCAATCAAGCGAAGCGCGCCTATGTCGGGTGGTCTTGGCTGTCGAGGATTAAGGTGATAATTTTCAGATTAATAGATCGCCGACTAAGCGGAACGAAATGATCCTGTGTTTGGTTGTCGGTTTTACTACATGGTGGAGAGCCTCGTTACGTAATACATAATTACAGACACAGTCTGGTTAACTACAAAGACCTTTTGTAATAATTGTTAGCGCCGTTTGTTTTTGCTCTCAAATGCGTGAATCGTGTGAAACGCATTACAGTCTGAACTCCAAATTATGTAGGGGAAACATAACCCAGTGGTAAAGCGATCGTCTGATGCGCGGTCGGTCTAGGATCGATCTCCATCGGTATTCCCACTGAGTTATTGTGTCGCTTATAACTGGTTTAACAAAGAACGTAGCATGTCTGTGGGATGATGCGTGTAAAACTTCCAGTGTTGGTAATCAGAGACGGCTGGTTCCTTCGTTCATTATCTGTGTGGTTATAACCACATTGCCGACACCATACATAACTTTAATTGAAGTGTGTTGTGCGGTCTTCCTTTAGAATTTTGTAGCAGCTGAATGTGCAATTTAACTTACAGTGTAGAATATTGTACACTATTTGTGTACCAATTTTAGCAAATAATATAACACAAAATGTCATAAATTGTTGATATATATTTAAAATAATATATATTAACAGTTACATAGACATCCAATAACGTAATATAAGAAGGAAGGAAGGAAATGTTTTATTTAACGAGGCACTCAACACATTTTATTTACGGTTATATGGCGTCACACATGTTTAAGGACCACGCAGGTATTGAGAAAGGAAACCCGCTGTCGCCACTTCATGGGCTACTCTTTTTAATTAGCAGCAAGGGATCTTTTATATGCACCATCCCATAGACAGGATAGCACATACCACGGCCTTTGATGTACCAGTCGTGGTTCACTGGCTGGAGCAAGACATAGCCCAATGGACCCACCGACGGGGATTGGTCCCAAACCGGCAGCACATCAAGCGAGCACCTTACCACTGGGATATGTCTCGCCCCATATAACATAAGACGTCATAAATATGTATAACCTATTTGACAGAAATCGAAGTAAGATTGTTTTTCTTAAATTGTTCATGAAATATTAAATCCGACAATACACCATAACATAAAATATAGTTTCTCATAAACGAATGACAGAGTTATACTACCACACATTTGCCAGAATTGTAGGACGACAATATAGTCGTGTGTTGATCTGCTAAAGGCAGAGTCGAACAGATTAAACGATTTGCAAACAATATTTATCAAATAAAACTTGCCACTGTAGGCAGTTTTACACAATGATGTCTTAAACAACTCATTTTTACCTTGACCTTCTTGCATGACCGTGACCTACTATCGACCTGAAACATATTCCAGATTATCAGGCATGTTTTAAAACCCTACAATAGAGTATAACATCATTGGAGTTGGTCAAGTAGTTCCAGAGATGTGCCTTTTTCTGTATTTTCCATGAGTGACGGCGGTCATCTTGGATTTTGGGCCTTACAGGTGTCTAACAATTTGTTACCTAAGATTTTTGTTTAGTTCATACCCAAATGAAGTCAAATCAATCACTATCTCACTTTGGACATCCAATTCCTACGTGACTGTGAAATTCATATATGGTGGTGTGCACTAATTCGAATAATATAGGGAGATTAATATCAACTATTAAAGTTGTATAACGATTTTTCGAAATGCAGTTACACATATTTAATAATTTGTAATTCTGATTTACGGGGAATTATTAATGGGTATCATTCAAGACTGGAATACACCAACAATTTGGTACATGTTTAACTTACACCTAATAATCTTTTACAAACGTACATATGTACCTTTTTGATATCGGCAACATTGTGGTATCCCACACTTCACAACTCAATATCATAATATATTACAAGCATATGTATCAAACAAATAGAACTTAGTTTAGATATTAAAATTACAGTTGATGAACCTTTTCAATAAACCAATAAACCAAATAACATTTCCAGCCTTGATTAGAAATGCATTTTCTATTTTCAACAAACTATCCGTTATATTTTAATACTATACCCAAATAATTAAGTTCATTGACTATTTCTAATTCCTTCTTCCCAGTATACCATGTCACTATGTCGTGTTTAGTACCCAATAGTGAAATATATTTGTTTAGTTTTTATCAATAATGATATATATATATTCCGCATCCCGCAAATATGTCTAAATAATTTAACATTTCTTGAAGTTCTTCTTTACTTTCAGCGGATTCTAATTAACTTATACTATGCAATAAATTTATGGTGAAACATTATAGTTTTATAATCATATATCCCAGTCGATTCTCTAAGATACAGAAATATGTAACGATCTGTAATTTCAAACGTACTTCTAAAGTTATTACATATAATGGGTACGACGAGATACAGTTGCTGCAATATATTCGATTAACCTTGTATTTGTTTTCTGGTAACAAACATAACACAATGCATGCTATCTGGCATACGTAATTTGCACCGATCACAGGTAGCAGATGATTTTTTAAGTTTGTTTTTTCTGTTGACTTTTTGTGGGGTTTTTGTGTATTTTTATATTGTCTCCTTCAAACGCATAACAACCCATCATATGTGGCCATGTGGGACAGAAAACGTATACCAGAGGTAGTGGCAATTTGACCTCTTCCTATGATTAAAATTTCCATTACCATTGTGCACTTTTTCAAATATCACATGTCTGCATTTGAAGCAGTCTTTTTCTCTCATCCATTCGGTAAATAAGCTATTATTTTACACGAACTGATAAAGATGGCTGAACATGTAACTTGATTTGATCATTTTAACTTTTATAATGAAGGCTTTAATTAGAAAATATCAATCTGCATCTGTTGTCTGGTAACCTGACATCGCCAACTGAATCAATATGGCACATATTACCTCTGACGTCAAATGATACCAGACATTGCTATTTTATGTCAAACATTTTGTAATTCTGACATATAGTCTTAAAGACGAAGCCCGCACCATGTTTCCATTATTAACAAAGGATCTGTTATATGCACCATCCCACAGACAGTATAGCACATACCAACACATTTGATTTAACATTCGAGATGGAGTGGCTGGAATGAGAAATGGCCCAGTGTGCTCACTGATGTGGATCCAGCCTATACCATCCAGGCATCAGACAGATGCTTTACCACTGGGATACATCCTATTCCCATAATGTTTAGGACCAGGATGAGCTTTCTTCAAGTAGTATTTATATACGTGTTTTATCTTATGACCAACTACTTATGCTTTACTATATTTTGTAAAGCAGTACATATAATGTTGTCTTATTCATGACATAAAACGCATTTGGGAATTATATTTTAAACAAAATACAACCAGGATAACAGAAAAATCCACGATTATGACAACTATAAATAATAAAAAGTATTAAATGTTCATAAAAAGAGACCACACTGATATTGTGGTACATATTTATCGTTTTCTGTCAGTTTGTATCATTGATGGGTTGCTTGGTTTTGATTTGTGCTATCTATCTCTCTCTCTCTCTATGTGTCGGCGCGCGCGCGCGCGCGCGCGTGTGTGTGTGTGTGTGTGTGTGTGTGTGTGTGTGTTTTGACCATAAACTACAAGATTAAACATCCACTCAGTGACCCTAATTCTGTTTAACAGCTATACATTATAGATTGTCTTTAATATGATAACTGAGTTTCAAAGAAATAAAAAATTTCCAGCCTACGAGTTACAGAAATAGGATGTGTGTGTGTGTGTGTGTGTGTGTGTGTGAGTGTGTGTGTGTGTGTGTGTGTGTGTCTG
This sequence comes from Gigantopelta aegis, assembly GCF_016097555.1. Taxonomy (NCBI): domain Eukaryota; kingdom Metazoa; phylum Mollusca; class Gastropoda; order Neomphalida; family Peltospiridae; genus Gigantopelta; species Gigantopelta aegis. The sequence goes on along the minus strand of NC_054699.1, from coordinate 12,272,726 downwards.
GCTGTCTGTTTTGACCATCAACTACAAGATTAAATATTCCACAAAACAATTCGTTTGTAACGATAATGGTGTAATAACTCATTAGACTGCTTAGAACATTGCTACAAATTATGATTGCAATTGTGTCCAATATATCGTCGCTGAAGTAAGAAAATCTCGTATATTATTTATGTTTTTCACGAGACCAAAAAAGACAAATTTTTGTTACAACCCAATTCAGCGTGGCAAATGAATCGGCTTGCAAAAAAACAAAACAGTTTATTTTATCTCCTGAAAAAAACCCCAGATACGAGGTTTTCTTAGTTCAGCTATGATATGCCATTTCATTGTCTTTTGCATTTTATGGAAACAAGTTTTCTGTTTCTATTTTTTTCTTCTCTTTTTGACATCAGCCTGCGTGAGTGGATTATGGGGGCAGTCTTGTGGTAACAAATGTGGTCATTGTAAAGGATCTGTATGTGATCAACAGAATGGAAGATGTCAGTGTCAAACTGGATGGGCTCCACCGATGTGTGCATGTATGTATTAAGTATTGCCATTGTCATTACGCATATTGCTTACACTTGTGTTGGATTTTAAAATTGCTAAAATGTAGATTGCATGTTTCTTATATCCCATCTGGTAGATTTGGCAGATACATCTTGTCTCAATATCCACTTGCTGCAGGCAAATAATGAATTTATACGAACTAAACTATGTACTATCAGCAATAGCCAGAAATGCAGTCATGGATTCCATTTCTATATGTCTGCATTGTGTTGTAGGAGCAAAATGGCGCAGATAGTGAAGCAAACATCATTTGTTGATAGGTCGTGATTATAAGTATTAGCATCTGCCATTGTTAAACCATTTGAGAACTAATAACCAATATTCGCCATAGGAACTGACATATAAAACTATGGAATAACTTCGCCATATTCAGACGAGAAGAGATGGGCATTACTGTTTATTTCAGACCCACTATTCTATCCTAGACATTTGTTTTGCCATAATATATAATGTACAAATAATATTATACTTTAATGTGTGCATTTTATTTTCAAATATCAGCATGTGCCAGTGGACTATGGGGTCAGTCGTGCAGCAACCACTGTGGCCATTGCAATGGATCTTCCTGTGACAGACAGTCTGGGAATTGTCAGTGTGAGACTGGGTGGGCTCCACCGAGATGTACATGTAAGTGATGACTACCACAGTAATGGTATGCGGTATATGCTTCATAGACACACGTATAATTGTGGATGATCTAGCATGAGATAAAACACGTAGACTAACATTTGGATATATCGCTTGTCCATATTACATACGTTACTTTTTTTTCTAAATATGCAATAGATTTTAACTTCAACACAGAAATAACATATTAGGGAACGACCTCCATTGTAATGTATTTTATAGCATGACTTCGACAGGGATATATTTGAAATAAGTTGTGCTTATATATATTATGTGTGTGCATTTATAGGTGATTGTTATAGTAACTTCGCAAATAAATGAATGAGTATAATAAGACAAACACATCGCAAACAAGTGAAACATGTTTTACAGCAAGCAAAAATGTTCTTTTGATAAACGTGTTTCCTGTACCAGCCTTCTGTTGATATTTTGTTTGTTTTTCTTAAATATATGACATTTCTGCAGATTTTTATTGATAAATCTATATTTGCATGTAACACTTTGTATTACAAAATAACGTCGGGGGATACAGCCGTTTTAACAATAGTATACACACATGGTAATTAAGATATTATCTTTGCTGTTTTAGAGTTTGGTCACAGTGGCATAACATGGTATTAGACCATCCATATTATACACTAGTACTGAGTGTGTGTTTCTGTGTACGTACGTTAATGTATGCTAATTGCTGGTGGTATCTATTATCATGCTTTGAACAGTATGTGCAGACTTCTGGTATGGAGAAAACTGCAACACGACTTGTAACTGTAGAGACGGAACTGAAATTTGTAACAAGAGAGAAGGTCAGTGTACAGCTTGTCCAGATGGGTGGACTGGAGCAGCGTGCGATCGTAAGTTACCTCAAGTTGCAGGGTATTATAATGAAAATATAGTCATGTATGTTATCAGTACGATCAAACCAACACACGCGCGCACAAACACACACACACACACACACACACACACACACACACACACACACACACACACACACACACATGTATGTATGTGTGTGTATATATATATAAATAAATATATATATCTATATATATATATATATATATATATATAATTTGTAGAAGCATCACGAGGGGTATATGGCTTTTTATGTACCCTCTGTGTGTTCTTTGACCCCGAGCACACAGAGGGTACATACAAATTCATATACCCCGAGAGATGCTTCTACAACGAATTTGTCTTGCCGACATGTTAAACCATATAGCCAAATAATCAAAATAACGCCAGACAATAATTGTTAACAATTTATTAACGGAGCCGTACCACGCGGACGCGAACGGAACCACTTGCCAGTGACGAAAAATAGTTCCATCGATAAACGAGTTTTTAACTTCAAATGTTTGTAATACGAAATTGTCTGAAATATGTATTAATAAAAAAATAAAAAACTTTTTTTTTAATCAGAAATGTATGTAGTAAAGAAATACAAATATTAAAAATAAAAAAACAAAAACAACAAGAAATTACAGACGGGGTATAAGAGAATTTGGCTCCGCCAAAGGGATTTGTCCAACGGCAAACAACCAATGAGATTAAAGAATTTTACATGAAGTCGAGATAAATATCATTTGTCTCACGTCAGGTAAATATTTAGAATATGTTTTTATGAGTGAACATTGCGGTAGCAATCAGCTTAGCTTTATGCCCATGTATCTAGATGTAATGCAGCTGTTATTTGTTTTCCAGTAAACAATTTTTTTTTCCGCCAGGATATCGTTCCAAATTAGGCATCAATCTGAAAGAATAACTAAATGAATGAATAATGATTTATTTCCGCATATATTAGTGTTGTTTGCTAATGTCTTGGGTCTTTATGAAGTTAAATCCAAAATTTCAATAAAGCATTTTAAACAAAAGGAAGAACACAGTGTTACATTGATACACGATTCAACGAGGTATGAATTTGACGTTTATAAAACGAAATGTGAGTAATGTCGCCTTCGTTTGCAAATAAAATGTATTAGAAATTGTACGTTTTTGTGAGTGTAATAATAAAAACATTTCATCTGCTATTAAAAGAATTGTATTTTACACAGAATGTGTTGAGGGGAAATACGGAGAACACTGTAATCAGACTTGCGACAACTGCAGGGACAAACAATGTGATCGTTTGACTGGATCTTGTCTTGGTGGATGTGCTGCTGGGTTTACTAAACCTGAAACTGGCTGTACTGAGAAACGTATGTAAATATATTATGTGTCAATTGTGCCTCCATTATATCTTGAAATATTGTGACATCACTGTTATCATATCCGCAACTGATTACATTTCACAAATTATCTTTCTGATTTGCTATAACTGTAAATGACAAAGACACTGCACATTTATGTTTTCTCAACGAAGAAAAACGTGTACCATCTTGGCAGATATTCGACCTTTCGTATACAGCTATTCTATTTCCCATTTTAAAATTCTGTATATTTTTCGTATTCCAGTTCAGTCAGATACACACGATAACAAGGCTGGTACTGTGAACACAGTACTGGCCATTGCGACAGGACTATCTATGGCTGTACTTGCTGTAGTCTCCAGTGTTTCAGTATGGTAAGTATTTTTTTTTTTTTGACTTATTCATTCTGTAATCAGTGAATTGAAAGAAAACATCTTACATCACTCATGCCCGTCAAAAACAGAAACAAAATAATGCAAATTTGTATAGTGACAGGTGACAAGCACAACTGATAACAAACGCACACGAATTTGTTAAAAATGTTTGTATTTGGAGAAATGAGATATGCATGATGTGTGAGCACAATTGAGCATTAACAAGCTAATTGATAATGTGTTTCAATGTATGGACACACAACTGCCTTTTTATTAATATCGACATAGAAGTCAAATTTCGTACAGTTGTCATTACAACATTCAAACCTAACAAATTGATTTTAAGAGTATATGCTATAAGTACTGTGCTGAGAAATAGTTTAGATGTTTTGTTTGATGGAAACATTTGAATATATTGAGTATATAGGCTAACATGCCATCAACAGTTTTTGGAAGCTAATTTAAATTTGGTTCGACACCAATAATGTTTGATATCCACCCCCCTCAAAACAAAAAATAAAAATGAAAATAAATAAAATAAAATAAAATAAATAAAACCCAACAAAAAAAACAAAAACAACAACAACCCCCCCCCCAAGAAACCCAACAACAACAACAAAACAAAACAAAACAAAACAAAAAACCCCAAACAAACAAAAAACAAACGAACAAAAAAACAACAACAAAAAACAAAAAACAAAACAAAAAACTCCGAAACAAACAAACAAAAAACGTATGAAATTAATGTATACATTTAGTAAATTAGTACTAAAATAATCATAGAAAGCTATCAAATAGTTATGCATTTGAATAGATTGGACACACAGGTTCATACTCCATGCAGCATCAAAGGTTTTCTGGCAGCTAATTTAAATTTTGTCTGACGCCAGTAACTTTTGAAATTCACTTTCGAAAATTAATATCAATATTTAGTAAATTAATACTAAAATATTCATGCACACCTATTAAATAAACAAGTTGTACCAAATAATGACACATGTATTGC
>NC_054699.1:12138254-12267781 GCF_016097555.1 Gigantopelta aegis | reverse complement strand
CATATGGGATAGAATCAGAGACTGGTCGCCCTCGTTGGTGGGAAATTGCGATCCTGATACTCTGCAAGTCCAATCATTATTTAAAACATTTAAATACATGGTTTTGTATATTAGGAGATAAAAGAAAGTGTGAATTACTCCACAAATTAAGGAGACCAGAAGGATATTTTGCACAATGAAGCTGACATTCCAAAGAAAAGAAATATATTTAATGTGCAATATTAGTCATTAAAACAAATATATTAATTGGAAACATCTTACAATAGAATCAGACGCTGGACAGCATTTTATTGGAAACAAACGTTCATGAATCTACTGTTCATTTTAACGGTAGATACAATTTAGTTAAAATACGTAGTCAACTGATCTCACCTTTATGCGGTGGAGGTGATGTGCATTTCAAATCTGTGAAGTCTTCTTTAACACTGCTTTCTTTCTTATGTCGTCTAGAACAACAACAACAACAACAACAACATCAAAAAGCCCTTCTCATAAACCATAGTGAATAATCTTTATACTAACATGTCAGTCTCGGAACAATATCCATGAATTTAAAGACCAACATTACAAGTATGTTACAGGCGTGAAGTTCCCTACATTTCTTTGGCCATGACCGAGTCTCATTTCAAGTTTAGCGATTTATTTATTGATTTATTTATTGTTTTAAAAGAACAAACAAAATCAATGTGCATACATGTCTACTCTGTTATATAGCATTTTCCATTAATTTAACGTAAACATGTTTTTATTGCTTTTGTATCTTTCACGTGTGTCTTCTTCAAAATATCTAAATATGGTTGTCTGAATAATCCGGCTTGTTGCACAAAAGTAGTGCGAGTCGGAGGGGGTGGGGTGTGGAGAGGGGGGGGGGGGGGTAGTAGGCGTGGCTTATTTTGTTTAGGTTCATCGAGATATGAACGAAACAAAGTAAGCACCTCAGGACCAATCAGATTACCGTAAAGTGTATAGACGCAAAGCAAATTTAATTATATAAAATAAATGATTTATGAATATATATATGCCCTGCCTCATAGTTCTAACCAGTCACTACTGGTAGCCGTATCATTATGGTAACTATCTGAATTGTGGACCAACAATAAAATGATGAATCCAGGTCTGTATTATGTGCCTAGATCAATGCTAGAGTTAATTACTGAACTCCAAGCGAACAGCAAAACACATGAAAAACTAACTTTAAAACAGTTAGACACAATTACCAAACAGACAAAAAATAAACCTCGAAAGTTACAAATGGTTGTTTATAAAACGTGATAAATGACATTTTATACAAAAAATAAATGAGAAGGCTGACCAAAGAAAATGGACCAATTGTAAACGTCAGTAAAGCATTATGCCCTTTTGACCTCCGGTGTCCTCATTTTTGAACCAAGCACGTAGAAATGCACATTATTGATTACCGCATTCTATGACCTTCACTTTGTGTGGTAATATATAATCCTATCTTTGAAACGTTCAGAGCTTTGTGGCATTATGTTTCCTCTACCCTTAAATATAGAAAATTCTGACAAACTGACATATATGAAAATCATCCCATTATATAGTATATGTCGGAACCACTTAACTAAGTTTGTTGTGTTTCTCATCCATATAAAGAGAAGTAATCGAAAAATGTTTAAACGATTTTTAAACCAAATTGTACAAAAACGAGACCCAAAAATGGCCCCAGTTTTAAGCGCGTGTCCACAGTGGTGACCTTCTGACCTCCACTGAACTAATTAAAACATTTACATTGCAGTACATTTATGAATAGATAGTACAGACCGGTTGCGTTAATATAAGGGGTCATTTGTTATTATGTGTTGTACATTGACTGAACAACAGGCATTTTAGTTAGCTTACCCTTAATTCCCTCATGGTGCAGATTTTAACACTTATTAAAAACATCAGCATTTGAAAAGAAATCGGAATGGATTTGGCAACTAAGAATCCCCATTTCATAAACTACATTTATCAGGGTAGTTATAAATACCCTCAGACCTTTTGGACATTTCAGGTAAAATAAACACCCCTGCAGATCTTGGACTACGAGGTAATGTACCGTAATTAGCTAAAAGAAAACAAATTGAAATAATTACGACATTTCACCGCCGTTTGCATACCTCTTCCAAAAGACCACTGCGATGATCACCACAACAATCACAGCTATAGCAGCTGCTGCTCCACCGGCAGCGACTCCTACTGTGTTATCATCTGCAACAACTACAACAGAAAAATTTGTTTTAATTAAAGATATGTGTGCAACAAAAAAAAACCTCTCCCACCAAACATACAACAAAGAAACAACAACCATTATCAACAAAAACATCCCCCCCCCCCCCCCAAACCGCAACTAAATCTCATTCCACCATCAATCTAAAAATTTACAAAAAGAGCAACAAAATATACCTCCTCCAACCCCCTCCCCCCCCCCCCCAAGAAAAAAAACAAAAAAACAAAAACAAAAAAAAACAACCCACCCACACCAAACAACAAAAACAAAAGCAAACAAGACAACACGATGCTATATAACTTATACTTGCTAGTAGTTTAAAAAAAAAAATCAACATTGGGAATTGTATACCAACAGTATATACGGTACGGCAATTACATATACATACATTTCTCTACACATCCAGTGTCGGGGTTGGCAAACCCGGCAATGCACCCATCAAAACATGCACCATTAAAACGATCACAGTTCGACTCCTTGCAATTATTACATGTTTGCTCGCAGTTTTTTCCATGTGTTCCGTTGCTGCATTCTGTGCAAAACATAATTTCGATAGAAAAACAAAGATGAAAAGAAATATCGTAGCACCATTTACAGTCAATGGCAACAAATATACTCAAAAGTACAACCGGATCACGTTGACGAATGATGACGTAGTAATTTAAATTAGGTATATAACAAACTTTGAAAAACAACAACAGGTTAAGGTGCACACATTTCGCAAGACACACCATCAATATATATTTGACGTTATACTTATCTTACCACCCGGTAATTGCACAGACTATGTGTTCCCTTCAGAGATATGTTTAATGGATAATACATTTAACTCACAATGATTTCGTTTTTAAATGCAATATTTGTTTTACCTAATGTATATTATTAATAATATTCTACAAAAGGAAAAGAGAGGGGGTGAAATATCAAGGCGAGGAAGAGAGAGATGGAAAGATAAACGGGGGTAATACGTAGGTATGTACCAGAAATATACACACGAGTCGAATTGTAATTTAAAAAAAGTTAAACACACCAATCTTGCAGGTATCTTCTTTCCATCCAGCACCGCACCCATCATGACAATGTCCTGTCACTTTGTTACATGCTGTGTTGCCATTTAAACAGTGACCACAGCTGCTATTGCATTTATCACCATAATAACCATATTCGCATGCTGTAAAATAGATTTCAGTATATTTGTATTAGAATATGTGTTTTGCACATCTCCGTTATGTGTTGCTCACTCATTTGTTGTCGTAATTTCAACAATGTATGACATCCTATATCCATTTCTTAAACCCATTTGACATTTTAGTATATTAACCTGTGTAATAAACGTATGCACATTTAATGGCAGGTGGAATGGTGCATATACAAGATCCCTTGCTGCTAATCGAAAAGAGTAGCTCCTGGAGTGGCGACGGCGGGTTTCCTCTCTCAATATATGTGTGGTCTTTAGCCATATGTCTGACGCCATATTACCGTAAAAAACATGTGTTGAATGCGTCGTTAAATACAACATTTATTTCTATTTAATGGCAGGGTCTATATGCAAATGTGATAGGTCATTACGTAATCAGGACCAGTTAACAAAGGGAAGAACGTGGACTATGTCATCAATGATCCAGTTATTGTTTTAAAAGAAAGATCCACGCACATTCAAGATGTGTTGATCAAATCACAATAAAAGGCAATTATTGACGTGTAAAATTATGAAGCTGTTTGTGTATCAATAGTGGCTATCTACCTTTAAACGTCATTGAGAGAAAACTTGCAGATGACCTTCCCAAACATCACAGATAATTACCGTTTCTGGAGAACACGTAACTCGTAGAAAAATTGCCATTGGTGCAATAAACAAATATCCCAGCCAAGTGCCTGTAGATTTGAGTTGTTACAGTGTATAGTCACTTCACAAATGACCGCTACGTATCTGGGTCAGAGCAATGTTCTGTTCACTTGAAGTTTAGAATAATTTGTTCTGTGTTTTAAGCACTTACTTAAATATTTTATGATTGTTAAAAATAACCAAGTGCAAGCTATACATTGATGAGTTTGGTATTTATGACAACTAATTCGCAGAGCTATTAGATAACTATAGCATGGCGTAATCTATTTTGTATGAGAATATGGTCATGCCAAAACAGCTGATCGAATATAATACATTTATGCATATTAATCAGGGATTAACAATGCATTTGGTGTGTTATTTTATGAGACTTGTAGGATAGACATAATTTGCTACTCATGTTGGTTAATATGTAAAATATCATTTGCATGTTGTTAATTGGTATTGGCCGAGGCTTGGTTGATATTTTACATATTATTGAACACTTGCTATGAATCAAATATTTAAACGACATCTGCGACATATCTGTTTACCCGTTTCATACACATCGACTATATTGCTTCATAATTTTGTGCTATAGTATTCAGCAGAATAAACGTTAAATTTACATAATGGCTTTTCAGTATATGTGTTCTTAACATATATCGCGTGACGCCAACCCCCCAACCCCCCCCCAAAAAAAAACAACAACAAAAAAACAACAAACAAAAAACAAAACAAAAACAAACAACAAAAACACACCAAAACAATAACAAAAACCCCAGAACCCCCCCCCCCAAAAAAAACCCCCAAACAAAACAACAACAACAACAACACACACACAAAAAACAACAACAAACAAACAAACAAACAAACAAACAAACAAAAAATCCAAAACAAAGAAACAACCTGGATAACCCTACTGACTATGGAATTGGGTAAGAAGTATAGGGACAGCAATGTTAATATTTCACTCTATACCTATATTTGCCATATTGAATAAAAATTGACTCAAAAGTGTACGTAAACAAATGCGACGCCAAGAGCTAAGTGAAATTGTATCTACTTTGAAGTTTGTTTACGGCACAGCACTTTTTCACGGAAAATAAAAGCAAAATGGGAAGACGAAATTGGAAAATCTGTTTCCTCATGGAACCCCCCCCCCCCCCCCCCCAATGTTTCAGGGTAGAGTACGAGCAAGACGGTGCACACATTGACCTCCTTTTTAAGTAAACAGTAGTAGACTTCACTTAACTTTTAGCGTCACATTTACACTTACATACTTGAATCTGTTATTATTTAACAGTATTTGACCTAAATGCATGGATACATAAACTTACATATAAACATAATTTTGACTTAAACTAACCTCTTTTACACGTATCGTCTCTCCATCCAGAACTGCACCCATCAGGGCAACGCCCAGTCACGTTGTGGCATGTTGTGCTGCCATTTACACAGTGACCACATGTCTCACTGCAGCTGCTTCCATAATAGCCTTGGTCACACACTGTATAATATATTCTGACTGTTACGCACACATTCACGTTTTTAGGATGCTTTTTCACCAAAAAGTTATCCCACGTTGACAGAAAAACAATAACCAACAACAAGCAAACACACCAAAAACAAGCTATTAAATAGGTCTTCTGTACGTGGTATCTAGATCAGATGTAAATGTGAGTTTCTAGTAAAGGATGATTCTGATAATTAAAATATACTTGTTTCAACTTTCATAAAGAGGGATATATACACCTGTACAAAAGTTAAGCACCACCCAGATCAATAGTGAATTAAAACAAAAATGACACGAGCAGGCTGCCATACGTTTTGTATTCGTGTTACCTGGCGGTATTGCACGTGTTAAAAGCATGTGTATGCAAGACTACATTTCAGGTGAGACCTGTGCCACGAACAGACACACGCAGGGGGTGACATATGCGAAATTGCAGTTTGAGGTTTATACCATTACATACCGATTTAGGCGATATGAACTGTTCGTTTTGTGTGTGAACGCTATGGAAAGGTGAAGATTATTGGCATGCATAATACTGGTATGTCTCGCAGATAATTGAACATTAACCATACTATCATCAGCCTTTTGATTAAAAATATGTCCAAACTCATGATGTCAAGGTTAGTTCAAGATCTGGACAACCGAGAACGAATGATTGCCGTGAAATTCGTCTCCTAGTACGCCTTGCAAGACGATCCCCACTGACCAACACCAGGGTGCTAAGAACCCGATGGAGAACACACAGCATGGTTTCCATACCCACTGTCAGGAGGAGGCTGCGTGCTGCTGGGAAGAGAGCTCGGAAACTAGTCAGACATCTGCTACTCACTCCACATCACAAATAGAAGCGTCTGAGGTGGTGCGCCGCAAGAGCCTACCGGAACCTAAGAATAAAAATAAGTTCCTGCTTGACATAACGGACGGTCGAACTCGATTATGGAGATCTAGAGGCATGGCCTATGATCAGCTGAACATTTTGAAAGAAGTTCCTGGGATTGCATCTCTTTCGACTGTAAACTGGATGTGGTGACTCCACCCGGAGCGGAAACATCAGGGCGGAGACATTAGGAAGTCATCATGGACTATAATGACCAACCTCATCATTCCGTAGCAGTACTCGACTATCTGCAGTGGCATGCAATTGCAACTCTACCATGGCCTGCATGGAGTCTGACCTGAACCATATAGAGCATATGTGAGATGTTTGAGACCCATGGTAAGAAAGATGGATCCTCCTGGCCAGAATTTCAGGAATTGACTCAGGCACTTCACGAGGAATGGCAGAGAATACACTGTTTAATGATGTACATTAAAAAAAAAAACCCACATATATTATTGGTATTCTTGTAGTATGACATGACGTGTCTGTGTCTGTGAAAAAACAAAAATGGGTGGTGCTTAACTTTTGCATTTCACGACTTTTGTCTTGTGACTTTTGTGTTTGACAGAGCACAGTTAAAGCGCTTCTATTTTTGTAGAAGTTACCTTGTCCGAGTGAACAGGACACAGTAGGTTTTGAAACGTACCAATTCACACATTTGTTACGTTGTCCGAGTGAACAGGACACAGTAGGTTTTGAAACGTACCGATTCACACATTTGGGCTGATTGATCGTACCTGGGTTAGGTAACACTAGGTTATCGTACAGCCCAAGTTTAACCCTGGGCTACGTAACACGCGTAAACCTAAACATTGGATGCTTGTCACATGCTTGGGTTATAGACGTGTTACAAAAAATCACTGGTTGCATGGGTCAACTGGTGATCGACATCGGCCGGAATGTAAATTCGCCTGAGGTATGATGGTTAGTAGCATGGATCGTTCTCCATGGACTAGTTACCTAATCCTATACCAATGATTAACGACTGGTACAGCAAAGGTCATAGTATATACTATATACGGCCCTGTCTATGAAAAGGGCATACACAATATATCTTGCTGTTTTTTGGTATTGGTAGACTGCGGCAGCGAGTTTCCCTTCTTTATCTCTCTACCAAGTATAGAAAAAAAAAAAAAAAAAAAACACAATATATATATATATATATATATATATATATATATATATATATATATATATATATATATATATATATATATATATATATATGCTGATATAAGCAAATTTCAATAAATATTACCGTTTTAGTCGGAACGATCAGTGATAAAATTAAAACACTAGAAAGTATAATTATTAAGTTAAATATTTTCCATGAAGGTTTATGGGATGAAGCATTTACCAATATTTACCAATTTAGCCATGTTTTTGTGAAAGTGTTGTGTGTTTTTTTTTTTTTTTTTTTTTTGGGGGGGGGGGGGTTTGTTGTTGTTGTTGTTGTTTTTTCTTTGTTGTTTTTGTTTTGGGGGGGGGGGGTTGTACAGGCCCGTGGGAACAATCTTTATAGTTGATGGGTGATGGTGCGAGGGGTCACACACACACACACACACACACACACACACACACACACACACACACACACACACACACATACACGCGCACGCGAAAATACACACACAGGTCGTCACATAACAGATCATTTATTTCATTTCATTTGATCTGATTATTGACAGCAGTAGAAGAATGGACACCCCTTAATTTTCCATAACAATTTTTTGATCAACTGAGATAAATACATGATAATTCATACACTTTTTGACCGCGACCTGCCAGTCATATCGACACAATAAAAATATCGACTGAAACAATGTCGACTGTGTGTGTGTCTGTGTATGTGTGTGTGCGTGTGTGTGTGTGGGGGGGGGGGGGGCGGGGGGGGGGGGGGGGGGGTGGCATACGGCCTGAGCAGAATAAAGCTGACATCTTAAGACAGTAAGCAGATATTTCAGTTATCCTGGAATCAAAAATAATACAAAACACCCAAATGAAATGATCCGTTTTATTTCACAACTTTACCGCCTTTCAGAGTTGAAAAATACAACATTACTTTACTGATCATAATTAGTTCTGCCTCAAAAAGATATATTATTGATCAGTGATCAAAAATACATACACACATACATACTCTGTCAAAAAAGAAACGCATAGGCGAAATATTCATGGAATTATCTCTTTAATACAAAGTGGCATAATTTCGTTATTTATGGTCGTATCACAGTCAAATTTGACATGAGCATGTGACAATGTTCTTGCTACACGGGCGCCAGCAGCAGCAATCAATGCGCGACACCGAACACCACAATCATTATGGCTGCCCAGGATACAACTGATCACATGAACTGTGCACTGAGTATAGTCTCTTTCACAATTAAATTATTGTCTTAAATGTGCTGAATGAACACATGTATACAGTCATTGGAGGGGTGTGGGGGCAGGTGGCAACCCAGACTAAAAAAAGGTTAGATTTGGGTGGTGGGGGTGGGGGTGGGGGGCTTCTCTACGCCACTGGATACAGTTAATAATAGACATGTTTAGTTTCAAATTGTTTTTTGTTGTTTTTCTTGTCTTTTGTTTGTGTTTTTTGTTTATATACATATCGAGGGGTTAGTGCCAGAACCCATTATATGGTGAATTATACAAAAATGAGTTAATCACCTTGTCAGCATCATGGGAAGGTGTACTATCATTTCACAATGTCTCATTCAAACCAATCATTTATTTATGCTTTTATGGAACAGAACCCAAACCAATTATCTTTTATGTCCATATCCACAAAAGGCGAAAACCATGTTTTTAGCACTACCTTATTCTGACTCTCTAGAATTTTGTAGTATGACCCATAGCTGACAGACATAACGCGTTAGCTTACAACACTGGATTGTGGTGGGCTGTAAACTGTCTGAGAAGATTGAATCCCAAATGCCATACCGCATGACAGGCTAATAACATATGCTAGCTCTAAGTGTTTACATCCAGCGAAGGTGTTTTATGTAAACTATCTCTGGCTGGGTATTTTGACTTACAAAGAAATAACAACTCTGGCTGAGGTACCTAGAATTGACTGTTTACGCAGCACGATGACTGGTCCGTTTGTGATAATCTGAGATGGACTGCAGACAATTGGGGGGTGGGGGGGGGGGGGGGGGGGGGGGTGGTGGCTGGAAGTGTTTAGTTGTTAGACATCTGGAATGTGGTAAAATGTGTGTGTTGTTAACTAGTTGCTGAATAAATGCCGGTTATGTAAATAGTTTAATAAGAAGTGATTGCAGAGTTCATTTAGTTCTACAGAACAAACACGCAGTTAAGAAAATATTAACTGAACAGAGACAGAGAACCTAGTTAAACAGGAAAGTTGTTTTCCCTTATTTTAGTCTGAATAGTTACTATATATATTAGAGGAAAAAAATAATATAATTAAATTAATTTGCCGGGGGCAGGACGTAGCCCAGTAGTAAAGTGCTGGCCTGGTGTACGGTCAGTCTAGAATCGATCCCTGTTAGTATAATCATTGGACTATTTCTCGTTCCAGCCAGTGCTTCACAACTGGTGTTACAGACCATGATATGTAGGCCTACTATCCTGTCTTTGGGATGATGCATATATTAAAGATCCCTTGGTGCTAATAAAAAAAATAGTTGTCCATAGTTTCCTCTCTAAAATATATCTGTGGTCATTAACCACATGTCTGACACCACATACCTGTAGTTGTGATGAGTGTGCCATTAAATATAAAATTCCTTTCTTTCTTTCTTTCTGTTTTTTAAACATGCCTCCCATATGCAACAACCTTAGTTAAAAAGTATGATCTAGCTATGTCTGTATTTTGTAGACAATTTGAATATTATGTAAAAAATAAATTTAAGTTGCAATTTAAAATGAAAATGTTTGGGAATTGTTTATTGTAATAAGGATGCCGACCCAAAGATGATACATGTTTTATGAGCATACGCAATAAAATATTTTAATTTACTTAGCATAGAGGGAAATTAGTTTATATTATTTCAAAGGCATCATCACAGGATTGTAACTTTTCTAGTCATTGTATATTTTACAGACATTATATAATATTTGGCATATAGTTGAATATGAATTAGTAGTTCATGGTAGTTCATATTATAACTAATTGGTTAGAAGAAGCGACCCCCTTTATATAAATGGCATAAACTAAATATGCATACTAATAATAAATATTGTTCATTGTAGTAGTTGAAATGTATGCACATTCATATTTTCTGGGCTAAAATATCTAGATATTACTACATTAACTGGAATAATCGTAGCATTTCAGATGTTCCAATGATGAGATATCTCTGGTAACAAAGTGGTTACTGCTATAGTGTGTTTAAATAAAATGTGTGTGTGTACATGTATATCATTCTACGAGCGCATTAGACAAACATTATACTTAATCACGCACCAGATCAGTGCTGATGACGAATGCATTAAACTGTATTTAGATATGTTTTACACCTGGTCTTATTGTACTTAATGGCATTCACTGGTATATTAAAGATTGTGATATGTACTTTTCTGTCAATGGGGGAAATGCATATAAATGATACCTTGTCGCTGTTTTGTTGGAGCAGCCACTATGCCGGTAACAATTTTCCTTTTGCATTCTACAGATCGAAATACCTCACAGAGAGGACATATAATAACTATGGTTTAAACAACTTCCATATCAGGTTGCCGGGGTCTGGATTGAAAATTAACGTTGCGGAAAGACACTGGCTTAAGATGTGATAATAATCCAGATCAGATTTCAAGATATCACTTGCCGGATTCGTTTCGAGTTGTGCTGTGTCATAGCCAGCTTTGTTTTGTAGATCCACATAGGCACGATCACGGGACACACACACCTTCCCACCTGCATTATATTGAATTCTTAGTGGAACAACAATAACAATTATAACTTGATACACCAAACGCCTAGAGTTTGAGGATTTAAAAAAACATGGAACATGGAATAGGTGATTTTAACAATTCACTAGCCATATATATATACTGAACAAAATATGAAACTTCCGCTAACTTTGCTTGAACATAACTTGATGAAAACAAACCGGGGGAATAATTGTTATATATGCGTTTAAAGAGTGTTTCATGATGCATCGTTTGGTGCCAAAATCATGGCCATAGGTTAACAGAAACTGGGAGAAATTTTGACCAAGTGTGGTAGGGGTAAAACAAAAACAAAACACTTAATAATGGGTATGACCACCTCTTGAATTGACCACTGCAGTGCATCGCAGGCGCATAGAACTGACTAAAGTGTTGATTTCTGCCTGTGGAATATTGTTCCATTCCTGAATGAGCGCTTGACGAAGTTCGTTGACGTTAGCGGGTGGATTAGGACGACGCCTCAATCGTCTGTCCAGACTATCCCAGACATGCTGGATGGAGTTGAGATCAGGACTTTTAGCGGACCAGTCATCAATGAAATCAATGTTATTTGTCCTAAAAAAAATTACAGTGTCTCTAGCTGTATGAGAGGTGGCATTATCATGCTGAAAAATCGAGATGTTGGCGTTGTTATGGAACAGAGGAATGACGTGATGAGCGAGAATGTCATCGCGGTAACGTTGAGCATTTAAATTGCCATCAATGACGACTAGTGGTGAACGATAACCATGGGCAATGGCTGCCCAGACCATGACACAACCCCCACCCCCGAAACGATCTCGTTCAAGAATACAACAGTCAGCATAGCGTTCATTTCTCCTAAGGTAGACGCGCACCCTGCCATCACCACGCTGTAAAGAAAATCTGGATTCATCCGAAAAAAGAACGGTATTCCAGCGTCGCCGTATCCAACGAGTGTGTACACGCGCCCAATTAAGACGATTTAGACGATGACGTTGCGTTCAAACGCATCCGACGTAAGAACGTCGTGCATGTAAACAGTTCTCCCGCAGACGATTACGAACACTTTGCCCACTGATTCGGTTATTATGAAGCCCAGGTGTGTTAGCAGCAGTAGCAGTGGCAGTTTGGAATCGATTGCGCAAATGCGTGTTCATGATATAGCGGTCTTGGCCACGCGTTGTAACACGCGGACGTCCACGACGTGGCAAGTCGTTGGTGCTTCCTGGTGTTCGAAATCTTACGCGAAGGTTTCGTATCGCTCGACTAGAACTCCCAACATGCCTTTCAACGTCTTCTGTCGACATGCCAATCGCCCGTTCGCGTAAATTATTGGGTATTCTTGGCATACTAAAAATGCTACAATGTAAAAAACGTTACTTTTTTTTACAAATTTTGAAGCGTTTTCGTTCACTTAAAAACAATGTCAGTAAGACAAGTAAAACAAATTGACCGAATACTACACGGGACATGTCGAACCACGCGTGCACGTGCAAATTGAATTTCACGTTGTCGACGATTATCAGTGCAAAAATAATCGATAAAATTCATGAATCCTGATAATGCAGCTCAAGGCTAATACTACCTATATAATTTCATTACACTGTGAATTCTTTAACACAACAAATACTATATGTACAAATCGGAAGTTTCTTTTTTTGGGTAACCAGGATTGTTTATTGGGGGTGGAGTGGAGATAGAGGGCACTGCTTTTACACATTTTATGGGGTGACATGCATTATAAAAGTTGGCATTGTGAAAAAAGAGGTCCTCTTGTGCCCAATCCCTGGCTACCCGGATACGCCAGTGCATATATGTGCAATTTAAAGTATATCAATCAATAGATTTTGGTTTCAACACAGGTACCTTTAGTAGTATTACTTGCATAGACGGTAGAATTGTGGTAATTATTTGCTAATGTCATATTATTTTAGTAAGTTTTTATCACATATAACTTCTAAACGTTGTTTTAGTAACATCTGACCCATGTTGCATGCAAACATCTTACACACGATGAACTTTTTGTGCATTTTTGTAAAACCTACGAAAATGCGCATTCTGCTAGGAATCATTACACTTGTTGATTGTAATTATATTTGTCATTTTATTCTCTCTAAATTGCTGTTTAAATTATTAAGTTGAACAACATAATTTTGTTTTAGAACATGTCAAAACGTAGACACTTTAGAACGATTGAAAACGTTTAAAGAAAAATGCCGAATATAGTTACTGGCCCTGTATTCATTTTGTTTTGTTAAATTACTGTGTATTAAAAATCATTAAACATATTAACTGATCTTAACGGTTGATTATTAATTCAGTCAGTAGCTCAACACTACAGGTGGTGCAATTTATTGTGATAGCTTACATTTCGTGTTTAATTAGTGTAATAAATATATCTGTTATAACTGGTATGATTGCTTACATTTCATGTAATAATTAGTATAACAAATATTTCTGTTATAACTGGTTTTAAGGCTTTGCTTTTTTTGACAAATTGTTTTTCTACAGTTGTTAAGAGCTTCTAACAACCTGCTACAATACCAGGGAGCACAATTTACCATCTCAGTGTAGGATAAGGTTACTGTGCACACAGCTGGAAACGCCCATGACCCTTTCCAGTGTCTGCCATCCAAAGATAATTTGTTATTATTTACAATTACTTCCTGCCGCCAGTACATTTTCAAAGTATTAACAACACAGACCCAGTTAGGTGTCTCAGAGCTGCTGCGAAATTAAACGTTTACTGTATGTCACGTGGACTCACTGCAAGATAACATTATTCTTGACTTAGATTCACACAATTTGTCACATATGCTGGACTGTAAGAAAAACTGTTTATAAAATAGCTTGCTCTGGCATGCTGGTTGGAGCTGTTTGTGTTCAAGTTCCAAGAGTCAGAATAAATTAAATAGTTCTTCATCTAATTACATCATGATTTATTATTATTAGCAGACAGAACTTTTAAGGTTTATACTAAAACAAATAACTGCTAGCATCTAAAAGCAAAATATTTAGCAAAAGTTAAGTTTCCGATTTTTAAGTGCATTCCAAAGTTTTCAGTGCAGTTTTCTCAGATTGAAGTGGAAAGGAGATAATTGGTTCTAGCACTAACCCCTCGATATAATACAGCTGTAACGATACGGCGATACAGTATCGTACTGTGATACGAGGGTTACGATACGATACATTGATTCAGGACAGCTGTATCGCAATACAATACAATGTTTTAATATATTTTAGTAAAAAGGTTGAAGCAAACGTTTACGAACTTACGAACATGCACAGTGGAGCAATGGAAACGTAATTTCGTTTTATTTCCAGTTGACAATAAAACCGTCCTGTAATACAGCTTGTGTCGTCTTAAAGTTTGATTAAGGTTATCTTGTTTCATAAATTTGAACTAAACAGTTTAATTATCGGTGATTGATATGAAAAGTTAAGTATCGGGATACGTATCGTATCGTGACCTCCCGTATCGTTACAGCTCTAATGCATAAGTTAATACATACTGTGACAATTCCCGTCCTCTTTAGCACACGAACCACGACTACAATGGCCACAGCTGTCACCACATGTTGGACCCCAGAATCCACTGGTACAAGCTAGATTAGAAAGAGGAAAAACATTAGGTTTATGCCTTTGAAATAAAGTTGAAGTTTGTTTTGTGTAACGACACCAATAGAACACATTACAGAGAATTGAATTGCACCGTTATGAAATCATCAACACCCCTAACCAATGATCCATACCGCCGCCGAAAAAGAGGATGTATTAAATAAATATTTTATATCAGTTTCGCCGGTAGACGATGGAAATAAAGAGGTCTTTTATTTCCAGAAACGTTTTATGAATAAATTAGAATTATTAAGTATAACCGTTCTAGAATAAGTCGACAAAATTAAATATTTAGCTCGTAATAAAGCATATGGTCCCGACGAAATGTAACACATTATTAAAACAGGTAGTCAGTTATGCAGCATTTCCATTTAATCAACATTTCCTAAACAAACTGATAATTGCTAATGTAAAACCAGTATTTAAAATGGTGATCAGCTTTCCTACTAATTAAATTCCAATTGCATTACTTATACCTGTCGTGCTACACGTATTAAGGCAACACAGGCTTGAACACAAAAGGAATGGATATATTACACAACGTCAGACAAATATAAGTCAAGTGCTATGCAAACTCTATATGACAGATACAATGATATGATGATATTTTAAAACGGATCGATCATAGGTTTATTTTTTATTCTAACTTTTGAAACAGAAATGCAAAACAATGCTAACCACCACAGTTAAATCTGGTATTGTAAGAATATCTGTTTCCGATATATTATACGCTAAGTAGCTTTTATAACAACCATGCAGAAACCATACCACAACTATATTTGGAATGCAATAATGTTAAAACAAAATATATGGGTTGCAATATAAAACTGGATATTGACTCAGACTGGTATTGTAATTAATTTCAATAAAACATAATATAATGTTTAGTATGATACGTTCTTACCTGTTTAATTATTAACATAAGACATTATGTTTATGGAACATACATAAAAACAATTTAGAAATAACTACTGTTAAAAATGTGCTGAAACAAAAGTTTGAAATAGAAATATTTATTATATATAACAATTGCAAGTACGAAATGTTTAATATTCAATCAGCTCCAATGGCTAATTTATTTAATGGTAATGAGTAACCGAACTATATGTGTGAGAGGACATCCGGGCACGTGTGTATATATGTGTGTACATCGGTGTATGGATATATGTGTTATACATTTACTATATGTACAGTAGTATCATTGCTGTGTTTGTGATCTGCGGCAAAAACAATTTAACAACAAAGAAAAAAAAAAGCATAATAAACTGATGACCAAGAAGAACTGTATGTGTGAAAATAAATGGAAGACAAAAATGGATATAAAGTGTTTCAAAAATGAACACTTCATACATATAGAGGTTGTTTCCAGAGTGTTTTTCGGTATTTTCAGTATCATATATTGGGAATAAAAATTGTATTAGGCTAGCCTCCGACG
Source organism: Gigantopelta aegis (assembly GCF_016097555.1). NCBI lineage: Eukaryota > Metazoa > Mollusca > Gastropoda > Neomphalida > Peltospiridae > Gigantopelta > Gigantopelta aegis. The sequence continues at coordinate 12,251,399 of NC_054699.1, read as the reverse complement.
AGCGTAATACATTATTTTTATTCCTAATATATATTGAAGATACCGAAACACACAAGCGTAATAACTTCTTTATCATATATCAAGCTTGATACAACGTGTGTTTTTAAACTGTACACACAACCTCAATTTCAGTCCGCCATTACTAGATATTCTTTTTAGTGTCTTTTTGAATGGAAATGACGGAAGTCCTTACATCAAAGCAAAGTAGTGCTTAACGTTTTGTTCCTTTCTGAACGCTGGACAGCTTTCAGTGTAAAATTGCTATTGAAATATTTCTATTTGATAACTATGAATGTATACGGCAGTTATGGAGTGTCGCCCTAGTACGTTTGCTTAAATGCCAATAAACGTAGTGCCCTGCCCTTGATTAATTTACATCTAAGTTGCAAAGTGATCAAATTCTTAAATTATGTGATATGTGTGTGTGTGTGTGTGTGTGTGTGTGTGTGTGTGTGTGTGTGTGTGTATTCATCTGATACAAGTTTTTGTTCGAGGTATGCAAAAGAACATACTGTGTACTTGCCAATTATAACAAAAACCCTACAAGCATTTATTTGAATAATAACCAACACATACACTGACAATTTCCGGTCTGTATGTAACAGTAATCTGCTTTACATGTTGTGCTACAAGACTTGGTGCAAGACGGACCCCAATATCTAGCAACACAGGCTGAAAATTAAAGAAATTACGGTATTACAAAATATCAGATACTAAATAACACGTTATGAAATCACTCTAAGGCAGGTATAATAATTATGTGCCATAACGTCTTGATCATAGCGTCCTGTTTCATTTGAATATAAAACGTACGGATTAGATGATGGGAAACACTGTAAGTCATCTTAGTTAATATTTGTAAATATGTAAGTAATTATGAATATATATTTCGAGTTTGACTAATACATACACATATATAAAAGCACGAGCACAGGGGGTAAAACACATCTGTGGCATCACACATTGTCTCATGTCAGTGCTGGGACTCGACCCCAGCTCCCAGAGCAACACCGTAGTCACCCGGCCACACTGACGACCAAAGGAAACTTTACATGTATTATATTTGAATTTGTGGGGAAACGGCAAATAATAAGAATAACATTATTTGTAATATTATTTAATAGTTCAATACCAAATGTAAATCATCAACAAAAGCAACGTGACTGCAGGTAGCAATTACGTCATAACGTGGGGTCAAAAAACAAATTTACACTGAAATGTCACCCAATGAAGTCGAGCAAAATGAGGTATTTCAGACTCGATAATGTCTCTAATAACGTCTGTGACCCCCGTAAGCTCGGACACATGCATGCACACGTCTTCGCATAGATGTAGTCAGCCTTCTGATTACGCCATTCGGGATGCGTCGCGATTCCTCAACTAGGGATTGTTGCAGTTGTTGTCTGTTGAGTAGGGGCTGTTGTCTCTGTCGAATCTGGCGAACAAGGTAGTCCCAAAGATGTTCTATAGGCGTTATGTCTGGAGAGCATGTCGGCCATGGCAAGACGTTAACGTTGCTCTGATAGAGGAAGTCCTGAACAATGCGAGCAACGTGAGGTCTCGCATTATCCTGCTGGAATATGATCTCTTGAGGCTGTTGCTGTAGGAATGGCATAACAACTGGTCTTAGCACTTGATCCCTGTAACGTTGAACGTTCAGGTGACCATCAGTGATGACAAGTGCAGTGGTCTGATCGCCACAGATGCCTCCCCACACCGCCACACTACCACCTCCAAAAGGTTCGATGTCATTAACGCAACAACGGGCTCTACGCCGATACACTCTTATTCTCCCATCCCCACGGAACAGGCAGAACCTACTCTCATCAGACAAGAGAACCCTTCGCCAATCACGAATCAGCCAACGCCTCACATGCCTGGACCACCGTAGTCTAAGCCGACGGTGTTGGTCTGTCAATGTGGTCCAACGGTGGGGTCTGTAGGCTCTGATACCAGCAGCACGTAATATTCTTGACACGGTGTGTCTACTCACATGGTGGCCGAATGCCGTTGCCGCTGATGACGTCACCGTCAGAAAACGATTACGTAGGTGTAATGTTCGTAGGCATCGGTCATTCCGTTGAGCGGTGACACGTGGTCTACCCGTTCTGGGCGTGTCCGATGTCCGACCTGTCTGTTGGTATCGAGTTATCAGGTTACCAAGAGCAACTCTGGAACATCCAAACGTCCTTGCGACATGATCGTTAGATGACCCCATTTGTATCATGCCTATGGCTCGCTCGCTGTTGTTCTACAGTAAGTCGTGATATTCGTTTGGCATTATTTTGGTTTTCTATCAAAAACATACCCTACCAGTATACTGGCTAATTTTTATACCATTATTGCACGGGTGAATTTCGTAGGTGAGTTTTATTTTAATTTTTATATTTTTTTGGCTCGGCAGGAAAAGCATGCAACGTTATGTTTCAGATATATTGTAGAAAGTTGGTTACGTGTGGGTGATTATTTATGCAATTGGTTACGTTAGGATACATGGATATTTTCAGAGACTAAATTTTGTATACATATACATATATATACATACACACATTCATACATATATATATATATATATATATATATATATATATATATATATATGATTTGTTTAGCTTTGCTTTTGTGTCAGAACTTTAATAAATATAATACAGGATTCACATATTCAACAACATTAACCATTACTTGCCAAACTACGTGAGCTAACTCTTCACGATCGTTACAACAGAACATTCGATATGGCTAGATCTGTTTACACCAACACTGTACTATTATTGTGTATATAATGCAGTGTACTGAATAGCTATTATTGTGATAGGAACTATAAAGAGTACTTACTGACTCTGCTTGGACTCACATGTTATTCCTTTGTATGTTATGTGTTTGATTATACGATGTGTGGTTGATAATGACTCCACATTATTTACTACTTTCTTTGTATTGCCATAATGTGCCATAATATATTGGTGTAATAACTAACTCGACCGAAAGTGTGGTGAAATACTATTACATGTTGAAAGTTCGCCTGTGTAACCTACTTTGACAGAGGCAAACAGATATTGGGGGCTGACTAAGATCGAACTGAAAACAAAGTCCTTATGTGGTTCGGGAGTATGCTCCCCCGTACAATGTTGAAAACTAGATGTCCTGAAATGCAATTTCCTGTATTGTACACGTACAATTCATCTCTGCTTTAAGATTTACTACCAATAATGTTTTTTTATTCAGCCCAGTCACCCCCCCCCCCCCCCACACACACACACCATTGCTCCCCCGAGCCTGAACGTGACCGATTTGTTTTCAAAGCTAGGCTGAGGTTTCCTATTAAATACAGTTATATCGTGTGAATTCGCATGTTATATTACTGCAGTAGTTTGCCGTTGTACAGTACATACTCTATAATGGGCTGGAGTAGATAATCGACAAATATATCAAAACGTGGACATCGTAGGTTATTCAATTGGACCCTTCATATATTAAAACAATGTCTGTGTCGATATTAATTGAATTTAAGTTTAATCTTAAATTTAATTATACAAGTGACTTTTTGTTTTTCTGCTTTGTACATAGTTACATATATACGGTTTAGTTATTAAGCATGCAGACATTTGCTTCCTTTTGAAACGTGAAAAGAAATGGTCAGAATTTTTTTTTAATTAATATGTATAGTATCATATTTTCATTGTTAGATAAACACCAGTGTGTTTAAAGAGTTCCTCTGCCTTTAGGATTGAAGTATGTGTGTCCATCATTTAGATATTATTTCATTTATTGGTGGTTACATAATTTTTCCGAATCTTTGCGGATACACTGCAATTGCGCTGTGTGCGGCGGCGAGCATTGTTGCGTGACAACTAAAATGTTCAAATTAATTACTGTTGTGTCCGCATGATTTATGGATTTTAACAGGCCTTTGATACTATAATTCAATTAATAAACACGTTTGCCGGCCTACGGTCACAACATACTATTTAATATTATTAATCATAATATCATATTTCAACGAGAGAAAGCCAATGTTGAAGTAAAATTTTATTACAGAATAGATTGCTTTTTAATGCATTTCGTGGAAGTATCGAATATATACTGATGGAAATAAATAAGGGAAGACACCAAATTGTAGACCATATTTAATTCACTACTAGCGTAGTAATGTCTGTATTTCGTACCAAGTTGTAATGTGGCATTGAATGTCTGTAGTGTTCAATGTGCTGCGCATATGTTCACAGTCATCTTCTGACAATATGAAATGATTTTTGATGCAGTCATTATGTTTTGTTGCTATCTGTATGATCCTTAATTTCCTTCCATCAGTATATTATGCCTGTATATGTTAGTGTATTTTATATGTAGTAGTAGTATACCCAAACATAAGCTCTTATTTACCACCGGCGATAACTACTTTGATACAAATATATATATATTAAACCGGAAACTATTTCCTCGCGCTTCTACAACCCGATTATAAAAATGCCCGACCACAATGAAAGAGAATACTTTCCATGTTTCAACAGCAGACATTTTGATGATGGATGAGTGGATTGTCAAACAAGGAAGTTAAATACCTGGTAGAGTGGGTCGTGGTTGCGGAGAAAGTTGTACTTGGGATGTTCAGTTACGATAACGCGCTAACTGTTTGTATTCGTTATACAAAATCAAAGGACGGGTGTATGATCTGTCTAGATAGTGGGTGATACGTAACAAACCGACACATACAGAAATCCAAAGTGCATTATCATGTACTATAACTATTATACATGTATGCACATACACGCGCAGCACAATATTACTACAGCACCAGTCTTAATATGCATACATGCACACATATACGTATGTAAACGCAAACGCACGTGTACGCGCATATGCACATTCTTAAATAAAATAAAGGGCGATTTTTAACGACCCGTCATCACATTCTAAATTATGGCTATTAACAAATGACAAATGGTTATTTCGAGAAATATGAGAGAGAGAGAGAGAGAGAGAGAGAGAGAGAGAGAGAGAGAGAGAGAGAGAGAGAGAGAGAGAGAGAGAGAGAGAGAGAGAGAGAGAGATTATTTACAAGATAAAAAAAAAATACAATAACCTCATTTCGTTCCGTTAATGCAACTTGAAATATATTTAGTTGAATAGTTTATTATATTATCACATCAGTTATGTTGTTTTACAAGTCAGGTTGATCAACGAGAAGCGCTTTGTCGTAAATTTCTGTTTGTGTTTATACTGTTCATACAGGAGTTGGTAGGAGCTGACGCCACTTCGGCCCAAGCTAAAGTACCGACGCATCGAAAACAAAAGAAACTGGCTACCCCCAGTTAGCAGGGATAATCACGTTTTAAAAAAATTAAATCTACAATTACGCGTTTTTTTATTGGTTAAAGTGTCAGTATGTGTTGGTGATCCGGGTATGCATCTTTCCAACATATAAGGCTGATGGTTGAGTTTACTCTCCCTTTAAATGTGTTTTATGTTATTAATATATCTAATACATTTATAGTTATTTGATATATGTTTATTACGTATACGATGACTGTGTGCTTTACTATTTAAATGTATTTTTAGTGTATCATAACTCCATGATGAACGACCTTCATACTGTTTAATAAAAATGTTTGTTATGTATTGTATTGTATATAGTATGTACAATATGCCTTTATGTTTTACTGTTGATAATGCGAAGTTTAATCTCTCATAACTCCATAAGCAATGGCCTTCAGATTGCATATTAAGAATGTTACTCGTGTATTTCACTGTATGTACATTGGGTGTGACTCTAATAAAAGGTATGTCTATCTTGATTAGTATATATAATACATTTCTATTTAATTCGGATGTCGATACCGTATAGGCTTATTACTTATACTATGTCTGTATGTTTTACTATTGAAATGTAAATTTAGCATATCATAACTCCGTGATGAGTGACCTTCATGTTGTTAAATATGAATGTTCCTTCCGTATTGTATTGTCTATATTATGTATAATATGCCTGTATGTTTTACTGTTGATAATGTGAATATTTAGTCTATCATAACTCCATAAGCAGTGGCCTTCAGACTGCGTATTAAGAATGTGTCTCGTGTATTTCACTGTGTGTATATTGGGAGTGACTCTAATATAATGTATGCCTATCTATCTGCCTTTACAACTGGTCTACGTTCCGCCCTTCGATCGGGTTTGATTCATGTACTCAAATTAACCATCTCATGACAAATAATGAATGAATAAACCCAGTTGTTATGTATGTAGAAGGAACATTTGAAAGAGGTCCTCCTGGACTAACACCACTTCCAAAAATATAAAACTATACAAACTTGTTGACATTGTGTATTATCAGATGTAAAATGATTTTTAAAATGGACGATCTTTCTCATGGATGTATATAAATATACCATATTTGATTATGTGATAGATATGACTCTCTACAATAGGTGCTGCTGGTTGTAATGTTCACTCTGTCAGTAACTGACATGCAAGTGTCCATATCAGTGGAGCGCGTCCAGTCTGACGCGTACAACTTCTAGTATGTTTGTCACATGGAGATCCAATAAAACGACCGTAGCTGTTACTGAAACACTGAAGCCATAGTCCATCGACACAGCAGGTAATCAACACTGTAGTAAATTCCGAACTACGGTTATTTGGTTCTAACGTAATGCTAGTTTTCATTTCCTGGAAATATATTTTAAATGTGCGTTCCCGTAGCCATGACAGTACATACTACGAAATTGTATGTATCAATCATGTATTCTTTTATGCAGGCTAGAATTAAAAAAAAAGTGTTTGCATATTGTTCAGTGTCTCACTTGTTTAAGGTTAGACATTGCGTCCAAAGAACATGGTATAAACATGTCTTAAAGCAGGTACACTGTTCATCAGTCGTTAATACTTGCATGCACAATTCGATGGAGGCCAAACAGTTAGACAATGACACTTTCCAGTATGCCTGCCACGCGTAGATTCTTAACAGTTACCACATGCGTTAGTGCAAGACGGACACCATTGGTATATACTGAAACTATGCCTATATGATGTCTAACATATTATTATTTCCTGGTTTGCTTGGAAAGGTCTACTCCTATCTATAATGCAGTAATGCGTCTTTTACATGCATCTGTCCATACACTGGTGGCGCTAACGTATTTACCTTAATAATACAATGAATGAACAAACATCGAATTGTCTTTTTTCCCTACCCCTCTCAGTGAGCTCTGTATTAGTGACACGCCAACCCCCAACCCCAGCTGGAGTGTTGTCTAGCGTTACTCTGTTGTTATCTCTTACAAAATAATAACGATAGAGGACATTCGAGCTATCCTCCTTCCCCTATATTCACTGACCTACATGACGGGTCTTTGTTGTTTGTACTTATTTTCATGCTTATATGCAACCGAGGTTCAAGCTCACTGTCCTCGACACGCACTGCAACCATCTGGCCTGTCTGTCCAGGACAGTGGATTAGTGGTTAATGAGAGAGAAGTGTGTGCAGTAGCTTACACATTACCCATTGAATCGTTAAACTCACTCTGGGTGAGAGCCGGTATGCGAACCCACTACCTGTCACCTCAGTTTCCATTGGCTTTATGACTACACCACCGAGGTCGGTACATAAGTCTACACAGCAACCATTAAAGCAACCAAGTCTGTCTCTGCTGTTGATGTAAAGAACACACGTGTAATGCACACCACTTTTCAAAGGTTCTAGGCAGCCAACACTTCGTATTATGGTTTGAGTCACATTAATTTAAATTATCAAAATAAGATTTTAAAAATAGTGTCCCACGCTCCTGAGTTTCGGTTAACACATAATCACAGTATGAAAAAGCCAGTGTAAGAATGTATGATCATTATTATGTACAAATGAGCTCAACAGTATTTTTATTTGATGGGAGGACAATGAAGTGTGGAATAGTCAAACACAGACAATAATTTGTTTGATCAGATTTATATTTTGGGCAGCCACTTCAGTATGATGTTTAATTAGTTACTATAACAATAGGAACTATGAACGATACTTACTGTCACAAGCTGTACCAGTCCACCTGGCTGGACACCCTGATGTACACGATCCCGTTCTCTTGTCACACACTTCATTCTGAGTTTTACAGTTGCATGTCTTGTCACAGTTGTCACCATACCAGTGATCTGAACATACTGTGTTCAAATAAATAAATAATGTAAGCACAGTATCTGCTATAAGGAACAACAACAGTTCACTTTCAATAAATTAAAACACAAGTAACATAAACAATTCAACATTGTATCGTGGTGATGATGATGACGATAGCGATGGTGGTGATGGTGGTGGTGATATGTATGTCTAAATTAGCCACTTACTCTTACTATGTGCACATCCTTTACTTCAGTTGCAGGTAATGACTTATTACTTTGTTTTGGTGTTGGTGTTTTTTTGTTGTTGTTTTTATCCTGTTTTTTATGCACTTCCTTTATATACCAATAGTATCATAGCGCGACTGTTAGTACTACCGTTTGTCTGCTTTATGTGCCAAAACCTGTCATTGTGCTTAAGCAAGGCTTCCGGACTGCAATGCATATTCAACGATATATAATGCACACTATTGCTTAATATCAACAAGTGTAATCTTATATTTAATTAACAAAACGGTTAAATGTGATGGCTATATTATATAACAGGCAGAGCAATTGTGTACCATCCCAGTGAATATGCCCTCTGGCAAGCATGTGGATATGTAATACTTAATACGTATCGTCAGAAATGAGTCTTAGAACTAGAGAAACAAATGTGCCTGGGTTTTGCGGGATGATAAAATAGATATACATTGCAATGCTCCATAATAATATCCAGCCCAGTAAGCCAGCAATAAGTGGCTACACAACAAGTTGACATAATTGTACCATGTTTTGTCCATGCATTAACCTACGTACTGATGGGTAATGATCAACTAGTTTTACGTGTCCATGTACCACTGGGGATTCGAACACGCCTATTACGAGTGAAATCTCTATGATCGGGTGCCTGACTCGGGACAGGAGGTAGTTATTTAGTTGAACAATTTATAATTTTTAGAATTTAATCCAAATAGGAAAAATAAAACTGTGGTTTCTTTTTTATTATTTCTAATATCTCTGGGCTTAATTGAATACCCTCAAACCACATTTGGGATATTTGTTTCATAAATGATCGGAAATTTAAAAAGAAAAGAAAAAGGAATTCGGCACTTTATTGCAAAACGATACTCTTCAGATGTAGATTCGCAAACCAAAACAACACAATTATTATTGTATTTACTACACAACAAATTTTGACATATATGGGCGCTTTAAGTTTTGATGGTCTAGTTGAAAATTGGTTTTAATAAACGTCACTGAAGCTGATTCTACTATAAATTTAGGCCCAAGGATGTTAAAGAGGAAGGGTTGGTTCAAGTCCCACAGGAAGATTTGGATTAAGGTTTGAGAAGTGTCAATCACATTTGGAACTTGGACGTGACCAGTGGTTGGATTGGGAGAGGGAAAGGTCAGCAATCACCTAGCGATATGGCCAAAACCACCGACGCCCTAATTCCCTACTTTTTAAACCCTAACTTTCGACATTCCATCCCCCACCATCGAATGAATGAATGAATGATTAACGACACCCCAGCACGAAAAATACATCGGCTATTGGGTGTCAAACTATGGTAATGCAAATAAATAAAGTGATGATCAACATCAATATAAAAATTCAAGACTTAAACAAAAACAGTGTAAATAACTGTGCAAAAACACAAATATCACAGAATTTTACGGATACTGAATTTTACTCAAAACTTCAATTTTGTGCTGTATTGGCCATTCTCAAAGAGAATGTTACACCCCTGCACCACGGTGAGGTTACAGCACACGCAGGGGCCCACCATCGAAGCCAACCTCCGAGTCCAGCCGTCGTTCCGTCCAGTCATGGCACTCTCATGACATATACTTAGTTGTCTATATATATATATTATGACAAATTACGTAGACCCAAAGAAACGAAAATTATCACTTGGGTATCGTGGGTGGTTGTTTTTGCTCCGATGTAGCACACCAATAGGCCTAATAATTTACATTTGTTTCTTTTGGATTACTTAACAGAGTAAAATACAAGTCAAGTTCATCAATGAGAACGCAATGTCGTAAATTACTGTTTTTGTTTCCACTGTGCATACATGTGTGGGTAGCAGCTGACATCACTTCGCCCCAAGCTAGAGCACCGGATAAATCGAAACGAAAAAAAAAATGGCTGCTCCCAGTTAGCAGGGATAATCACGATTTTTTATTAACTATAAAATTACGCGTTTGTCATTTGATAAAGTGTCAGTATGTGTTGGTGGTCCGGGTATGCATCTTTCCAACACATAAGGTTCATGTTTGAGTTTATTCTCCCTTTAAATGTTTTTTTTTATATTCTTAATATATCTAATACATTTCTATTTATTTGGGATGTCAATACTGTATATGTTTATTACGTATATTATGTATGTATGTTTTACTATTTAAATGTATTTTTAGTATTCCATAACTCCATGACGAGCGACCTTCATGTTGTTTAATGCAAAATGTTTGTTATGTATTGTATTGTGTATAGTATGTATAATTTGCCTGTATGTATTACTGTTGATAATGCGGATTTTAGTCTCTCATAACTCCATAAGGAGTGGCTTTCATATTGCATTTTTTATCATGTATCTTACTGTGTGTATAATGGGTGTGATTCTAATAAAATACGTGTCTATATATCTGCCTTTACAACTGGTCTACGTCCCGTCCCTCGATCGGGTTTGATTCATGTCGTCAAATTACACCATCTCATGACAAAAATGGATGAATAAACCCAGTTGTTATGTCCGCCGGGACTAAAACCACATCGGAAAATATAAAACTAAAAAACAAATTTGCATTGTGTATTATATCATGTAAAATGATTTCACAAATGCTTTGCAATACATAATACGTAAAACTTGAAAAATGTGTTTGTGGTTAGTTAAGTGGAGAAATGTTGAATCGATTGCACTACCATTCTGGCAGCTTCACGTAGGTTAGTGACTACTGCATTTTAGACATATGCTAATTCCGTTCCAGTGATCTACATAAAGACAAACATATACATTTAATAGTGACATTACGGTAAAACAGTTCACAATTGAAACAATCCCTCTATATGTACATACAACTGTGTTTACTTATAATAACTAGCGTTACATAGCAAGCAGGTTGTTAAGTTTATATACTCGATGATCAGTGACATTTTTCATTTATCGTTTTTTCCCCGCTTTCTCGGTCATACCTTCACGTTGTATGCGGTTCCTTCTACCACACTCTGAGTCTGCGATGCAATTTACGTTTTATGTGGAATGTGTATGTCCACTGGGCGTGAAGATAATTGTACGATTGTATGATCCTCACGTTGCAGTCTTGGCATAACTCGAACATGTGTTCGGGGTCCCTTCTTAAAAAACGTACCCATTTGCTCACATCTGGGCCCGGTAACATAAAGCACATGGAACACTTACGTCAGACAGACACCATACATAATGTGTGGCGTACGTCTGACGTAAGTGTTACGAGTGCTGTGTGTTACCGGGCCCTGGCACATACAATGTTTTAATAATTTCTTTTTCAATCAGTTACCACTCGACAAAGGGATAACTACGAAGCAGTGATGCTACTTTAAAGTTTTCATTTAGACATGAGAGATAAGTGTTCGTAGTGGCGTTAATATAGGTATTAATAAAAGAGTAAGTTAATATTGGCGATGAAAAAGCAGAAGGAGTTGTAGGTAGTGATGGAAATGGTGATGGATGACAGGTCTGTCTTTGGCCTCCCTCCTCGAAAATGTGTTTTCGAACAATCTAGACAAGATGTTGAACCCGTGATAAACTGAATGACGTCTAAACAGGTCCATACATATTATTTAAGGTTTAAGGACTAACAAATACTTTTTAACGATTGTAATTATATATTAAATATATTTTTCTGCATACAATATTAGTGGCTGTATATTAAACGTGTTTCTGGTCGTTCTAATATTAGTACTAGGTTAAATTCATTTTGTTTCCAAAATATAATTTTAAATAATATAATATCAATAAAATATAATAGACAAAATCCAGTTTGGGTTTCTTACAAATATTAAGACGACCAGAAACACATTGAATATACAGACACTGATATTCTAAACAAGAACTATATTTAATATGTGAGTTTAATCGTAGAAAACAATATTCAAATTCTATTTTAGGGTTTGTTAATCCCTAAGTGACCAGTTAACGGTGAATCATGAGAAAAACCTGCAACATCTTTCCCATACACCGAGGATATAACCACCTGGTGAATCATTTCCCGTCTTCTTCAACCAAAGCATCTGGAAGTCTCCACGTCCTCGTCAACACGCCATTCTGCTTGAAATAGCTAACTGGAATGTTCTCTTCTACCTCTGGTGTTAATACCCTTTTTAATATAAAAGTAGCAATTGTGGATATTGTCTTTGTTCGATAATTAACTTCTCCCTACTCAACACATGTAACCCACAATCACTCTCATCCAACTTGTCCTTATGTCTTTTCTTCTCATTTTCGCCAAAGATCTTAGTGATCATGTTCAACTGGTCATCTTGATCTACAGTTACAATTTCCTTACTCAACCATCTCTTCTTCCGATATCTTCTTTTTCACAGCTCTGGTTATAGCACAGGCAATATAAATGTCTCAATTTTCCTGCTCCTAACAGTCATCTCCAAAACAAGGTTTGTCTTAAAGTAGTGGGTTTATAATAACTTTGCCATCAGCCAAGCCATTTTCCAAAAACAATCGACATCTTCTATGGGTAGGTTAGGCCTCACATCTACAGACACAGATCCGCAAGTCTGACTTAAGATTCACAACATGAAGCGGAACCTTTGCAAAACCCTGCTGAACACCCTGTATCAACACACTTGCACCAGCTGAAGTCTACTCTGACAAAAGCAAAACACCCTCTAATAGTAATGACTGAGAAGCTCCAGCATGACGCACTGTTCTATTCGACTGCTGGTTGGCGCTATCACCTTTCAGTGACATGGAGCCAACTGAAGCAAAGGGCTTAACTTCCTCCTTAATACATGTGTACCTCTTCACCTGCACTTCAAGTTCTCCAACATAAACAGGCTTTATACCACTCTTTACCGCCGTACATGCATTAGAGGATACTTGGCTCAATTCTGTCAACTTTTTTTCTTCAAAATGAAGCATTCAAACATCATACAAGTTAGTGGGCTTATTTGGATCTAAATTCTTTTGTGGAAAACTTGTATACTGTATACCTTTCTTTACAAAACTGAGTTTGTGAGGAAATGCATAATCATCTGCTATAGTAGGTGCTTGATTTAAGATTTCAACTTTTCCTTCATCTAATGTCAAACTGAACACATTGTTTAGACCGTTCAATTAATATAAGTTGTCCGAGTTCACCAACATTTTCGTTTATATTCTTAGCAGTTATCCTCCTATCAAACAACTGCTTTTTCTCTCTAGCACATTATACATGCATTTGGTCAAACTATATCTTAGTGTACCTGAACGTTTGCCTGTATGCGTCTGGCACTAACTCGTAGCCCTTTAAACAGTTTCTTTAACTACATCATAATTAGCACTGCGGTCAACATCCAATGGAAAATATATTTCTCTAGCTTTCCCGAAAAAAACCGCTTTGTACAATAAGATACCAAACGTCGTTGGTCACGTTAAACTGTCAACCACTTTCTTAAAATGCACAAAGAATGTGTCAATTTCTGTTTCCTGAAAGTTAGGAACTAGCGTAATATTTTTAGCTGCATCAAAGCTGTTACCTTTAGTAGTAGAATGTTCTGCTATAGTGGAATTTCATTTACTTGCCAGTTCTTTTTTCCATTTTGAACTCATGTTATTGTCGTTCTTTCGGCACATGCAACTCTAATTATGTTTGTTATCTCTGCAAATTTAACTCGTATTCAGGGTTTTTTTCTCTCTCAATGGTTTCGTTTTTTTTCCCCTTTTTTTCTCTTCAGAAACTTAATTATAACTCCCTTTCATATTTCTTTTCTCTTTGTAATCTTAACTCTAATTCTCTAACTTTCAATTATGAATCAAGTTCACGTTCATGTATTAAATCTAAAACTGAAATATCAAATATGTCTTTCTCCACTAAACACTCAATCAATATGTTTTAACTGCTTGCTTTTTCGTTGACGTTTTAACAGCTATCTCAGAATATAAGTACTAATATATAAGTACAAATAGCTCAGACCGTTTCATATGCCTTGATGACAGGGTTGGTCAAAAATGTTTTTTCACTTCAAACGCCCTGTTGACAGTTTGTTGTTTTAACTTTTTCAAAGTACAAATGTACACAAATTTTTTTATTTTTGTCACCAAAACGTTTATATATCCCGGACGAGCTCCCAATTTTTGTTGTGGTAGAAATAACCTTTCAGTGTGAACTAAAAAACAAAACAGAAAAACACAAAATGAGTATAAAGTTATAGTAGAATAAGTTAACTTAAAATAGTCCTTCTCAGATGCTCTCATGTTATACTTATGGTGAACTTACAACTATGAACTAAGATGAACCGCGATGAACTCAAAATAAACTGCTTCACTGGCTGATGATTTTGTATGTTTGTTTTGTTTAATGACACCAATGGAGCACTTTGATTAATTAATCATTGGCTATTGGATGTCAAACATTTGGTAATTCTGACTCGTAGTCAACAGACGAAACCTGCTACATATTTGTCTAATGCAGCAAGGGACATTTTATATGCAGTTTCCCACAGATAGGAAATCTGGTTGTGCACTGACTGATGAAATGTCTTAATTATAGTGCACTTATATTCCAGAAGGATATCTAGCCAATCATAATGTACACGACATCACATAGCCTCTCGAACATTCTCAAAAGTTCACCTTTTAGAATATTCCATGAGGTTCAGTCAACCTGTTAAATCATTCTTCTAGAATGTTATATGTAATCACCAAACTAACAAACATCGTATAGTACTTTCTAAAACCTTCTATGTTGACCTGGAACACTTTCATAAACAAATTAATTAGGTCAGTTAAATACTAACTATTACAAACTGCCGCTATATACAAAAGTACATGTGTCTACATGTAACAAAAGTGTATTTCTGAACTCTAAGGGATGAATGAATAAATGAATGAATGAATGAATGAATGAATAAATGAACGAATGAATGAATGAATGAATGAATGAATGAATGAATGAATGAATGAATGAATGAATGAATTAATGGATTAATTAATTAATTAATTAATGTTTAACAAGACCCCAGCATGAAAAATGTATAGGCTAGTGGGTGTCAACCTAGGGTTAATGAAAAAGTAAGGAAGTGTAAGAGGGCTTTGTTCCGAGGGCACTATAAACTATTTTCAAAACATACATTTTGTAGATGCATAGATATTCCTTCTGATGAAGTTTTGGGGTTCCACTGTACACATTTATTTTTATTCAAAAGTAAGTATTCGGAATTATCTAAAGAATCCAAATTATCTTAAACCTAACGTGGCTCATACATGCGTGGGAATGGTTAAAACAATGCAACTCCTTTGTGACCCGTGAAGATAGATTGTGTGATCCTGGTGGTTGAGGTGGGGAAAGCCTACTGGTATGACTTCTGAAATTCATCACTTTGGCCTGGAGTTCAAATAGACACGCACATTAATCTGCTGGTCACTACATTGTTTTGTGCAAACATTGTTTTATGTGGCATATGTATTTGTTGCTATCGGGGTGGTGGCAAGGGTCACTTGAATGTTTTTGTTTAACATATTTCCCAAGTATATCAACCATGTATCCCTGACATGGCTGTCTGTTGGTTATCCACAGAACCATGCCCACTTGTGTTACATAGTGACGAGTGGGAGATTATTGAAGAACATTTCCTTATTTAAAAATCAAACAATTAACACGAAATTCCTACGAGACTCTTAAAATGGTCCACACCAACGTTTCAGCCTTCTCTATTATCCCCATCACAATGAAATTGAAAACCAGGTGTTACTGGATTTTAAAACAAATTCATCAAATAGGTCGAACAATAGTCTCCCTGAGACAGTCAATGGTAACATAAAAGCTACAGAAGTATTTTCAGGTCAACTGAAAAAAGATCCAACAACGTTCGGTCCCAATCAGCAATATTTATGAAACTGGCGCTGATATTGTTGATGATATTACAGAGATTTCATCTGCATATCATTGCTTAGAAGACCACCAGCAAAGCCAAAGATAACATTCATATTCCCACCAGATGACAAATAAAGTCATCCCATGAAACTGTGGTGGGCTTAGGCCCAATTTTCGCAAATTAAGCTTTCTAATTCAAAAATATAATAATTGTGCAGTGCGTCTTCAGGGACTATTTCTGAAGGATGCTGACACTATTAACGTCAGGTGATTTAGCATGTACATTAATGTCACGAAACGGAAAATAGAGTGTATGGGGGGTGTAACCATTTTTGTAAATGAACATATTCCCTACTGCAATACCTTTAACAAAATCTGGATTTCTGGTGATTTCCCTCTGAGAATTGAGGAATGCAATTGTAATTCCTATAACATGTTATTAATTGTCGTCCTGTCGCTTTGGTGAGTTGCATTTGTAAAATCATACCTCACCATGGTGCAGGGGTGAAACATTCTCTTTGAGATTGGCTAATACAGCACAATTCCTCTTTTGGGGCACCAAGTTTGCCGTTAGGTGCAACCCATGAATATGGATGATGGGATCCTTGTGATTGAGTTGGGGCATACCTACGGGTATGACTTCTGACAACACATCATTTTGGCCCAATAGGTCATATAGACGGGTGATCAGGAAGGTCTGACCTGATCAACTGGCTGGTCAAGTCAAGCTCGAGAACATACAACTCTTTGTTTTGTTACATTAGCCAAGAACAAACATTGTTTGCATGACCATTTCTGTTTGTTGCTCTTGGGGCGGTGGCTAGGCTCAATCAGGTAATTTATTGTTTCTTTTTGCCTGAGTACATCAACCTGGCATGATTGTCTGGTGGTTATCCGCAGCTTCCTGTCCCCTTGTTGGACTCGCTGGTGGGTGGGGCATGGTTGATGAATTACATAAACCACAATTATGGCCCAAACCACAACACTAACGTTTGATTGGACCCTGAAACTGGTCCAAACCGAAGTTTCGGACTCTTCGTCGTCAGATGAAGAGTTTATGACATTACACGTCAATAAATGCTAGTTTATTTCTTTGAAATCCTGGCCAAGGTTTCTTGTCATCAGGTCTTTCGATGTCAGGGCCTTGATGCAACTGTCACCTTTTGTGATACAAAAAGGGTTTCAAAACTTGGCTGGAGAGCCCAACACTGAAATTGAGGAATAGCTCATTGTTAGTTGAATGTTCAACCGAGAGTCATTCTTAAATCAAAAATGCTAAATCCTTTGCAACATGTCCATCAATGTTAGTGCTCACGCTACTCTTAATTCATGTAAAGAAGTAGTTCAGACTAGAGACTTGGAACGAGTTAGTGAGGATGAAATTTGCGAAAATCTCTCATCACAAGGTGTATTGTCAGTCAAGCAGATAAACGTTTGCCGAAATAACAAACTTGTTTTGACGAATACTTTGATCCTAGTATTTAACACATCTAATCTTCCAGACTCAATAAGACAGGGTTTTCAATATACATGTTGCGCCATATATTTCTAATCCTTTATGGTGTTTTAAACGTCAAACGTTTAGACAAAACAGGATACATGTCGCAACACTTTGACATGTGCTCGTTGTGTTCAGTTTGGCCATGACAGCAAGGAATGTCAAAAAGATGTGACATGTACCAATTGTAAGAGGAAACATGTCGCGTACTCGCGAGAGTGCCCAAAGTGGAAAGTGATGAAACAGGTACAGCAGGTGAAAGTAGAAAAGCGCCCATCCTTTACGGATGCTAGGAAAATTGTAGATTACGTGGCACCAGGTCAATCGTATTCCACAGTCGTGAAGGTTTCTACACCTAGTGTAGCTATTCAAACTGACATATTTAAGAAGATTTCTAGACTCATCTTATGGGAAGCCAGGTCCCAGTAAGCCTCCGCCACGAAAAGATCCTAAAAAACACAATAAGGATTCTTGTTGGAGAGACTGAAAAAATTAGTAAAACAGTTGGTTCCGACCAACACTCGTTTTGAAGTTTTGACTGATATGGATGATCAAATGGACATAGTTCCAGATGATCGTCCACTACCATAAATATAACATAAACCACAGATACCTCCAATACTTCCCCCTAATGACTAATTCAGTCATCTAGTGGAACTGTCATGGGCTTAGGCCCAATTTTGAGGAATTAAGTCTTGTAATTCAACAAAATAAGTCTCTTACAGTGTGTCTTCAGGAAACTTCTCTCATATTGCAATGAGAGCATTTAACCTCTATCATAAGTTTCAGAAAATTGAAAATAGAGCATCTGGAGGTGTTTCCATTTTCGGTAATGAAAACATTACTCAGAGTATAGTAACTTTAACTACGAATTTACAAGCAGTGGCTGTCATGGTCACGGCTCATAGCACTATTACTCTATGTTCAGTGTATTTACCTCCTTGAAACCATTTCTATTTTAATCCTAGATATCTTCAAGATCGTAGTAACCAGCTCCCTACTCCCTTCATTTTTTATGGGAGATTTTAATGGTCACCACACTTTGTGGGGATGTGAGGATGTCAATATTAGAGGTAAACAATTGGAAGACTTAATTATCAAATATGACTTAATTTTATTTAATGATAAAAGTCACACATATTTTCATTCTGCAAGTTGTTCTTTGACTTCCATAGATTTAACCCTTTGTAGTCCTTCACGTTTAGTTGATTTCTCCTGGAAAGTTGATCCAGACCTTTGTGGCAGTGACCGCTTTCCAATTATTTTGGAGAATGATGGACACTTGAAAAGGTTCAAAGGTTGAAGTTGGCGAAGACACATTGGGGTCAGTTGCAGCATTGCGACATCACTCGTCTGCAACAATTTGCCATTACTGATTCTGTTGATCCTGTCTTTGTTCACTTCCATCTTGAAGGATATTGCAGATGACACTGTTCCTAACATTTTGTCAGTGCTAAAGTGTTTAAGTAAACCATGCTTTAATAATACATGCAAATATACAATCAACTAGCGAAGCAGGTTTTTTGAAACGTTCAAACATGAACCTAATGGGGATATCCTGGATGTTTATCATATTTCTATGGCTAAGGGTTGCAGACAGATGAGCAGAGTAAGAAACCATCTTGGATATATTTTGTTTCCAAGATGAATTCACAAACGTCAGTGAAATCTGTGTGGAATAGGATCCGTAAAATCAAAGGTAAACAATCCAGTAATACAGTTCGTCATTTGTCTGTTAATGGTATGGATGTCACGTCTCATTGTGACATTGCCAATGCATTGGCAGACAACGTTTCTCATAACTCATCCTATGCTTTCAGTACGGATGCTTTTAAAAAGCAGTCCATTAACTTTTCATCTAAAAATGCTGACTTATACAACAGGCATTTCTCTATGGAGGAATAGAAGGATGCTCTTCGTAGAGCCTATGATACTTCAGTAGGACCAGATGAAATTTATTATCAGTTATTAAAACATTTACCTGAATCATTTTTGATGGTTCTTTTGAATATTTTTAATATCATCTGGATTTCTTGTGATTTTCCTTCTGATTGGAGGAAAGCAATTATTATTCCATTCCCAAGCCCGGTAAGGATCCAACCAATCCTACTAGTTATCGCTATATCGCTTTGACAAGTTGCATTTGTAAAACCATGAAACAAATTATCAACCGTCGACTTATCTGGTATCTTGAATCCCACAAATTGCTTACTAACATGCAATGTGGTCTCAGATCTAGACGTAGCACGGTTGATCATCTTGCTAGATTTGAAAGGTTTTGTAGGGAAGCTTTCATCCATAATCAACACTTGGTTTCAGTTTTCTTTGATTTGGAGAACGCTTACGATATCACGTGGAAGTATGGAATTTTAAAAGACCTCCATGGCATTGGCCTTAGAGGTCGACTTCCATTTCTTACTTCTCAATTTTTAAAAGATAGATCTTTTAAAGTCCTGGTTGGGTCGACTTTGTCTGATGTTCACCAACAAGAGATGGGCGTGCCTCAAGGTAGCATCCTGTCTGTAACTTTATTTTCTCTTAAAATTAACAACATCACCCAGTGTTTAACATCTGGTGTGGATTGCTCGTTATATGTCGATGATTTTCAGATGTGTTATATATCGTCCAATATGAGTATCATTGAAAGTAAGTTGCAGCTTTGTTTGAATAAACTTCACCAATGGGCAACTGACAATGGCTTTCAATTCTCAAAGGGAAAAAAGGTTTGTATCCATATCCGCCAGAAAGGAGGTCTTCACTTAGATCCATAGTTGTTTTTGGACAAAAGTTTAATTCCAGTTGTGGAGGAGACTACATTTCTGTGGGGTATTTTTGATAGGAAGCTATCTTTTGTGTCCCATCTTAAATATATTTAAAAAGGGCTTAAAAGCTCTGAATATTTTAAAAGTTATTGGTAATACGGAATGGGGAGCAGACCGAAAGGTTATGCTCTGTCTGTATAGATCTCTTGTGAGTTCAAAACTTGATTATGGATGCATTGTGTATGGGTCAGTACGCAAGTCTTACTTGCAGAGGCTAGATCCTATACACAACCAGGGGCTTAGGCTTGGTGCATTTAGAACATCTCATGTTGATGTTGGTGGCCACGAACCTTGTTTGGGTGCTAGACGTGCAAAGTTTTCTCTGCAGTATGCTACCAAAATTAAATCTTTACCGAAACACCCTACACATGATGCGGTGTTTGACCAGCAATATATGAAGTTGTTTGATGCAAGACCGAATGCTATCGGATGCGATCGCGCTCGTACACCGAACATAATTTCAGTCTGGCGAGTGTGGAAAATAACGCACGATACACTTAACATAGAGCGAACGTAAAATAATTTGTATATTGATTGCCACTATTTACCTTATGTAGCTGATAGAAAGATCCATTTAATAATACCAGAAAAAACCCATGTTACGACAACGGTAGCGTTCATGCAAGATTTTAATATATGACTGGTACTTATCTTTTCTATACAAATCGGAAAACACAGATTTAACAGATATATTCGAAGACGTACCAATCCGATCAAAAAGTGTTGGTTATTAATTTTTTATTATTTAGAAACAGTCCACTTTTGTAAGGTAATATGTCACAACGTCTGATAAAAATAACTCATTTATACTGTTCAAATAGTTATGACAAAAAGAGAAAAGGGATGGAATTAAATAATGGGTTATGTAGCCTACACAAATGAACTCGTTACGGAAATCAGCGGAGTCAATAAAATTGTCTCGATTAGTTCATAACTGTTAGCCTACAAAGCTTACGTGAGGTACCGAAAATGGCAATCGTGTAATTTTATATATTTGTTTTGTTGTTTTTTTGTTTTTTAAAGAATTGAAATTTAGACAAAATAATAAAAAGAAGGGGAAAAAAATGATAATAAGTATGTAGAAATAAGCCTAAGTATTTTTTGTTTTATCTTTAAAAAATTTAAATAAAACTTCATTTAAATAGTTGTATTTCAGCCAGAGGTTAATGGATATGCATATGTTATTTAGATATGTATATATGTGCACACTATAGTAACAGTAATCAGTGGTCATTTCCGATTACTTAATTTGTGTTTCGTTTGTTAGAAAGTCACAGACCATGTGACTGCAACATGATTTGATGCACAGTACTCTGTGGCATATTGACCAATCAGAGATATCGGTGTCAGATTAGTTTTACTCTTGGAATTCTGCACGCACACGCGTGTCTATTACGCATTGATGATGGTGTCTAAAATTATGGGGTTTTTTTTAATTATAGGTATTTATTATGGCATTCCACGTTTGGAATAAAATCCTTTGTAATGACAGGGCTTTTTCTTTTTCCAGTGTTTGTATATTTTGTTATAAACAATATTGGGGCCGTTCTAGATCAATGACGTAACGCCGTCAGAGCCATTCGTAACTTGTAGCAGTAGGTCAAATGATGTGTTACAAAATGTTGAGGGAAGGAGACTGGTTGCATAATTGTTGAATTAAAAATGTCACGTGAATGTCAATGTCCCAACTAACACTATCAATTGAAGTAATTGTAGGCCTATGTTTCACGAGTTATTTGAAGAAAAATGTTTTAGTAATATGAGTCAGTAGTCCACATCTGAGATACTTGGGTCGTAGTTTGTGAACAACCACCTCCTCGGAACCAGTGTTTCTCTCATTCCAACTATCTTAATTACGTTCGTTGTACATAATAATGAAATTCAAGACAAGTTGATTCCTATCTATGTCTAGCTGCACGTTCATCAGACCATCTAACATATATAATCGTGTGCATCAAATTATCTGAATAGTCCATATTGTAATAAAAAAGTCAAATGGTCTGCATCAGTGTATACATGTCATAATTATATTCCTATAGTACTACTCCTGAAACCTTTTAATAAAATATAACTCCATTCCTGTCAGGATAGGTCAGGATAGGTCCAACAGATGATCGTTGAGCATGCAGCCCAGCAGAGCAAAGACAGCGACGCACAGTGTCTGTGGTGATAACCCCTCGTCGACTTTGAACAGTTTGTACAGTCCTGGCAGCTGACAGCATTCGATGTCGAATATGGAGGCAAACAATATGGCGATATTGTCGTGGTGTCGTAACACGTCATTGGCCTGGACGTGGATGGTCCCTGGTGGTACTTATCTGTTGGTATATCCTGTGTAGTCTAGTGATTGTTGAATGGTGGCATGAATCTGCTCGAAATGCCGATTTGAAGCATGCCCACGTTCACGTTCCTCAGCTGTCAACCTTGCCATCACTTGTTACATTTTCCCTCAAAGACTACCTCATAAATGAAAGTAGCTTTTCAGAGACCATCTTGTATAGCCCCAGTCAGCAATTTACTTTTTTGATGCTATGCATGCAATATGTTGTGTTAGTAGTATGGTATTTATTCATTGATATTTTTAATGCTGATATATGCCCAATTCACATTTGTTATCATCAACACACACACACACACACACACACACACACACACACACACACACACACACACATATATATATATATATATATATATATATATATATATATATATATATATATATATATATGTATATGTATATGTATATGTATATGTATATATATATGTATATATATGTATATCTATAATTGTGTGTAAACCGGCACAGTTTTACAGTCCCGTTCAACTACCATTAATTTATTAGGTAAAAAAGACCTCTGTCCACACCGGATCTCTTCTATTCCGGACTTCGGATGCAAATTCAAGGTCAGGTCAGGTCATAGGGTTTTACGTGCACATTCAGAACAAGCTGTTGTAGCGCACGCCTGTCGTGGGCACAAGAGCCGGTTTTGGCCGGCTCCTCCGTCCATGACAGGAAAGACGGGGGTAGGGGAGAGTAGGGACAGCCTGCACTGGCAGGTGCAAGGGATCACCAGCAGCCCGATCGAATCTGGGTGGTGGTGGTGCTATGGAATTTTGAATGGAGCCGTAAAAGCCAAAGAGAAAGTGGTGCGCAAGTTTTGATTGAGGAAGTTTGACGCAATTTTGAACGGTCAGTCGAAAGGTAAATGGATGAGCTAGTATACGTTTTGATATTAGTGAATCGAGAGTAGCACGTTAATTATAGACCTTTCAAATTCAAGAACAAAAGAACAGTTTATGTAGTAAATAGCTCTGTCTACACTGACACGCTATCTCACCTCTACTGTCTACACCAGCATGCGACCATACCTCTACTGTCTGCTAGTGGTCACATTTTAATCTTTGACGGCAGTTCCCCAGTAATTAGGACACCACAGAAAGACTTATGAAATAATCACACCTCTTTGAAGGCTTAATAAACAATAAACAACACCTGTAGTGTAGGTAGCAAGATAAATCAGAATCGACTGAGCAGTGGGTTTTTTCCCCAAGCATTTTTACAAAAAAAAAGTAACTTTATTAATAATTGGGATGGTATATATATATATGTGTGTGTGTGTGTGTGTGTGTGTGTGTGTGTGTGTTGTGTATTAATAATATGCCATAAGCGTGGACCTTTAATCTGTAGTTTAAATGTTAAAAATATGTTTGAAGATTGGAGTCTAATTGTAGAAACATATAATGAACGGTATTTTGTGCCCAGTGAGTTAATTTATAAATTCACTAATAAAGCCAAGAAAAGAAATACAATTATATCGCAACCTCGAAGTAAGAGACTACTTTTTGTATTGATAACGAAAATTGAGTTACTGAACGTGAATGTTACACCAAATGCACTTTATCAAAATTGAGTTACTGAACGTGAATGTTACACCAAATGCAAGTGCAAACAACCATATCATAATAAATAAATAGCCTTTACTTGAATGAAAACTATAATTTCAGTGACACAGGTGTTTTATTATAGTATTATAATAAAACACCACAACGGTTTTTATTGGTACTGTACCGATCGTACGTTATTTTTGTCTTACAGCATTGCACTAATTGTTCATTATGTCTACATTATTGTACTAATTGTACGTTAGTTATACTACACTGTATTGTACTGATTGTACGTTACTTCTACTGCAATGTCCTTGTAACATTTCCACTTACCATAGACTTGAACTTCACACAAAGTCAGAATCTTTGTTGTAGGTAATCTGATGGTCATATTTTGTCCACGTGTATCACAATTTACCTCAAACGTAGTTGGAGGATTTGCACCTTGCCATCGATAGCACTCGATTCCATCAATTTCAATATAAAATCCTTTCAGTCTCCACTGAACTGAAATTGACAATGTACACCCATTGTAGTAATCTAAATGATACAGAATATTGCTTGCAATTAAGAAGAATGTATTCAACAGTTGCCTTATGACAGTAAATTATATACGCCTCAAAATTAATTAAGCACCACAAAATTATGGCCACGTGACTTATACTTCATAAGTAATTATGACCATTGTGTGGATACGCATTTTACGAACGGCTAATGAGAGATGAGATAACAGGAAATGTGTTTGTTTAATACTAGTTAGATATATTATAAATATAGTTCGTTCGAGCCCCCATTATTTATTTATTTTATTTATATCTATATATTGTAATACCAATAATTATAAAGTACACAGTTGTAACTGAAATTTTCTGAATAATTATATTTTACAATATACCTCTACTCTGTTACATCGCAGAATGCATCTATATTGTTAATACACATATCTCTATAATGCAATATCATGTATTCATATTATTAATACACATATATTTATAATGTAATGTAATATCAATGTATTCATATTATTTGTATCCTCCTGTTAACCATCTTGTCAAAATCAGAATATGTACACCTGCGTGTGCATTAACCTCACCGTGGTACAGGGGTGAACATTCTTTTATAGAATGGCCAATAAATGCACAACTCCTCGTATGAGGCGCCTTGTTTGACGTGAGGTGCAACCCGTGAAAATGGATGATGGGATCCTGGTGATTGAGTTGGGGCATACCTGCCGGTATGACTTCTGACAATACATCACTTTAGCCTGGAGTTCAAATAGACGGGTGGTCAGGGAAGCCCGACCTGATCAATCGGCTGGTCATGCCAAGCTCAAGAGCAAACAATTTTTATTTTCGTTATATTTGCCAAGAACAAACACTGTTTCGAATGACCATGTGTAATTGTTGCTCTTGGGGTGGTGGCTAGGGTCAATCAGGTGATTCATTTATTTTAATTTTATTGCCTGAGTATATCAACCATGTATCCCTGGTATGAGTGTCTGCAGGTTATCCGCAGCATCATATCTCTTTGCTGGACTCCGTGGTGGGTGGGGGCATGGTTGATGAATCATGTAAATTTAAATTATTGATTTACCCAAAACTGACAATATTGATGGGACCCTGAAAAGGGTCCATAATGAGGTTTCGGACTCTTCGGCATCAGACAAAGAGTCCATGACTTTCAATAAAAAGAAATCTAAAACGATTTCTTCGCAAACGTGGCCAAGGTTTCTAGTTGTCGGGTCATCCGATGATGGGACCTTACGCAAGCTATCTCCGTTTGCAATTCAAAAAGGGCTTGAAGGCTTGGCCGGAGAGCCAAAGAGTGTCAAGAAAATGCGCAATGGATCTCTGTTGATGGAATGTGCCACCGCGAGCCATTCCAGAAACCTTGCTATTAATGTCACACCACATTCCTCCGTCAATTCATATAAGGGAGTGATTAGATCACGAGATTTAGAGGGAGTTTGCGAGGAAGAGATTTGTGAAAATCTCTCCTCTCAAGGTGTTGTTTCTGTCAAGTGGATAAAGGTTCGTCGAAATAATGAACTAGTTTCGACGAATACTTTGATCCTTCAATTCATCACACCATTACTTCCTCAGTCGATCAAGGCCGGTTATTTAAAAATACCAGTTGTTCCATTTATTCCAAACCCCTTGCGATGGTTTAAATGCCAAAAGTTTGGACACGGACAAAATGCATGCCGTAGGTAACTGACATGTGCTCGTTGTGGTCAGTATTATCACGACAGCAATGATAAAAATGATATAATATGCACCAATTGCAAGAGAAAACATTTCGCGTCATCGCGAGAGTGCCCGAGGTGGAAGTTTGAGAAACAGGTCCAACTGGTAAAAGTTGAAAAGCATCTGTCTTTTACTGAAGCCAGACAGGTTGTGGAGACCGCGACAACTGTTGCAGCAGGTAAATCTTATGCCGCTGCTGTCAAAGTCTCTACAAACAATGTTTCTGTTCAGACAGATCTCACTTGGCCTAATGTTGCAGATAAATACGGTTTCCTACATTGAGAAAGCTCAGAGACAGGCAACTAAAGCTACTCAAAAAGTAGTTAGTAAAATGGCCCAGGTGTCTTCGAGTTCTCGGAATCCATCACACAGTTCAAATGCTGGTGAGTCAGGTTCCAGTACACCTTTGCCAGGAAAAGGCACTAAAGGTCATAAGAAGGATTGCTCTTCGGGACATAAAATCACAACCATATCCAAAGGATAAAGTTATGATAACTCCCGTACTTCCCCCTAAAGGCTCATTCAGTCATTCAGTGGAACTGCCGTGGGCTTAGGCCCAATTTTGATGAATTAATTATTTTAATTCAAAAACATAATCTTCTTACAGTGCGTCTTCAAGAAACTTTCTTGAAGGACACTGATCATATTACCATGAGAGGATTTAACCTCTATCATAAGTTCCAAGAAACTGAAAATAGAGCATATGGGGGTGTTTCCATTCTTGTTAATGAAAACATTCCTCAGAGTATAGTAACATTAAATACCAATTTACAAGCTGTGGCTGTAAAGGTTACGGCTCATAAAACGGTTACCCTATGTTCAGTTTACTTGCCACCTCGTAAGCATTTTAATTTTAATCCTAGGGATCTTCAATATCTTATTGATCAGCTCCCTACTCCCTTTATTATTATGAGAGATTTTAATGGTCACCACACTTTGTGGGGATGGGAGGATATCAATATTAAAGGTAAACAATTGGAAGATTTAATTCTCAAAAACGACTTACTTTTATTTAATGATAGAAGTCGTACATATTTTCATTCTGCAAGTGGATCTTTCACTTCCATAGATTTAACTCTTTGTAGTCCATCACTTTTTGTAGATTTTTCCTGGAAAGTTGGTTCAGAGCTTTGTGGTAGTGACAACTTTCCCATTATTTTGGAGAATGATGGACCACCATCACTTGAAAGGGTTCAAAGGTGGAAGTTGGCGAAGGCAAATTGGGGTCAGTTTCAGAATCTGTGCAGCACTCGTCTGTAAGAATTTGCCATTACTGATGCTGATGATCCCATGTCTTTGTTCACTTCCATCTTGAAGAACATTGCAGATGGAACTATTCCTAAGACTTCGGCAGTACCAAAGTGTTTCAATAAACCATGGTTTAATGATACTTGCAAAGATCCATTCAAAAAGCGAAACAGGTTGCTTGAGCGGTTCACACGTGAACCTACAGCAGACAACCTGGATGCATTTCTTATTGCTAGGGCTAAGGCTCGAAGAGAGATTAGACAGAGTAAGAAATCATCTTGGAGAACTTTTGTCTCCAAGTTGAATTCACAAACATCGGTGAAATCTGTCTGGAATAGGATCCGTAAAATCAAAGGTAAAGAATCCAGTAATACAGTTCATCATTTGTCTGTCAATGATGCGGATGTCACGTCTCATCGTGACATTGCAAATGCATTGGCAGACAACTTTTCTCACAACTCATCTTCTGCTTTCAGTACAGATGCTTTTACATCTGTCAGAACTAAAGCTGAAAAGCAGTTCATTAATCTTTCATCTGAAAACGCTGAAGTGTACAACAGGCGTTTCTCTATGGAGGAATTGCAGGATGCTCTTTATAGACCCCATGATACTTCAGTAGGACCAGACGAAATTCATTATCAGTTATTAAAGCATTTACCTGAATCATCTTTGGTGGTTCTTTTGAATATTTTTAATAATATCTGGATTTCTGGAGACTTTCCTTCTGATTGGAGGAAAGCAATTATCATTCCTGTTCCCAAGCCTGGTAAGGATCCAACTAATCCTACTAGTTATCGCCCTATCGCGTTGACAAGTTGCCGGTGTAAAACCATGGAACGAGTGATCAATCGTGGACTTGTCTGGTATCTTGAATCTCACAAATTGCTTACTAACGTGCAATGTGGGTTCAGATCTAGACGTAGCACGGTTGATTATCTTGTTAGATTTGAAACGTTTTGCAGGGAAGCTTTCATCCATAATCAGCACTTGGTGTCAGTGTTTTTTGATTTGGAGAAAGCTTAAGATACCACGTGGAAGTATGGGATTTTAAACGACCTCCATGGCATGGGCCTTAGAGGTCGACTTCCTGTTTTTATTTTGCAATTTTTAAAAGATAGATCGTTTAAAGTGCGGGTGGGGTCGCCTTTTTCTGTCATTCACCCACAGGAGATGGGTGTGCCTCAAGGTAGTATCCTGTCTGTAACTCTATTTTCTGTGAAAATTAACAGCATCACCCAATGTTTAACTCCTGGTGTGGATTGCTCGTTATATGTCGATGATTTTCAGATTTGTTACAGATCGTCCAATATGAGTATTATTGAACGTAAGTTGCAGCTTTGTTTGAATAAACTTCATCAATGGGCAACTGACAGTGGCTTTCGAATTTCAAAGGCAAAAACGGTGTGTATGCATATCTGCCAGAAAAAGAGGTCTTCTCTTAGATCCACAGTTGTTTTTGGACAACAATCCAATTCCAGTTGTGGAGGAGACTAAGTTTCTGGGGGTTATATTTGACAGGAAGCTATCTTTTGTTCCCCATCTTAAATATGTTAAAAAGAAGGGCTTAAAAGCTCTTAATATTTTAAAAGTTATTGGTAATTGCGGGGAGCAGACCGCAAGATTATGCTCCGTCTGTATCGATCTCTTGTGACATCAAAACTTGATTATGGATGCATTGTGTATGGGTCGGCACGCAAGTCATATTTGTAGATGCTAGATCATATACACAATCAGGGACTTAGGCTCGTAGAGAGCTTGTACGTTGATGCACACGAACCTTGTCTGGGTGCTAGACGTGCCAAGCTTTCTCTGCGGTATGCTGCCAAGATTAAATCTTTACCTAAACATCCAGCACATGATGCGGTGTTTGATAACAAATGTATGAAGTTGTTTGATGCAAGGCTAAATGCTATTCGTACATTTGGTCTTCACATTAAGCACGTTTTGTCGCTTTCCAACATTGATTTAACTGACACTTTGGAAACTCCTTCATATTTTGTTTTACCACCTTGGCGTCTTACATCACCTAACATTGTGTTTGATCTGGCGCATCTGAAGAAAGATCGTACAGATGCTGTAGTTTATAAACAATTGTTCATGGAAATTCAAGGCAAGTAACCGTGATTACATTCCTGTGTATACAGACGGATCACGGGATGGAAATTCTGTGGCTTGTGCTACAGTTTTTCCATCAGACGCAATACTTTCCAAGAGACTTCCTGACTCGGCATCAATTTTTAGTGCTGAAGTTTGGGCAGTCATTAAAGCCTTAGAAGAAATCAAAGATTCAATAGCATCCAAATGTATTATTTTTACTGACTCACTTTCGTGTCTCCAAGCTTTACACAATATGAAGCTGGACCATCCCTTAATTGGGATGGTGATACGAAAGTGTATATTTTTATCTATTGCCAACACAGATGTTTTATTGTGTTGGGTGCCCAGCCATGTTGGTGTTAGGGGTAATGAAAAGGCAGATTTTGCTGCCAAGTCTGCTTTGGATTTGCCTCATACTAGGGTTGGTGTACCTTATAACGATTTTAAACTTAATATCAACCAATTTATCTTTTCGACTTGGAAACGTGATTGGGATGGTGAGGTTGCGAACAAGCTTCATGCTATCAAGCCAGTCTTGGGAGAGTGGCAGTCCTATAGACAGTGCAGGAAGGATGAAATAGTATTGTGTCGTGCCCGCATCGGTCATACTTACTTGACCCATTCATTTATCTTAAAGGAAGATTCTCCACCTCAGTGTGAGCACTGTCAGTGTCTTCTGACTGTGCGACACATTTTGGTGGAGTGTAAACAGTTGTCAGCAACTCGAAACGATTTATTTGGACAAAACAAATGTGATGGAATCATTACGATTCCATCCAGAACTTTTATTGCAGTTTTTACGCGATACTGAATTTTATTCTAAATTTTAATTATATCTATCTGTGATATTTGTATTTTTACACAGTCCTTTACACTGTGTTTTTATTTAACTGTTGAATTTTTATATTGATGTTGATCATCACTTTGTTGTTCCCCTTACCATAGTTTGACACCCAATAGCCGATGTATTTTTCGTGCTGGGGTGTCGTTAAACATTCATTCATTGATTCATTCATTCAGAATATGTATGTTTCTCTTACGCCGTTGCATAACGGCCTGAGTGTAATAAAGTTCTGTTCTGTTCTGTGAGACGTACGTGTAGGTTATGAAAAGGAGCTCAATCAAATGTGTAAGTTAATCTAACTTTGTATCAATCGAGCTCAGAATAAAGGGTGTACATGTGTGTCCTCCAGTTATTTAAACATCAAAACTGTTAATTAATCCCTTAATTGGTATTTGTCAACTGCTCAACAGTGCCACTGGAGCATGTGCACATGCAATTAGCTCTGCGTACGCAATCATGTTATCGGCTGAGTGGGTATTCTAAGTATAAGTAATGCAGTCATAATTGACGTCGGTGTGACTCCGGTTTTCTGACGTAAAATTTGCATTAAGGAAAAACATTGGGAGTGGATAATTTGTGGTTTCCGGTTTAGAGGGGTATTTTTAGTGTTAAAAGATACAAAAATGACGTGACCGTGTAACACGTCCGGTTTAGAGGGAATTATATATATATACCTGGAAATTAATTAAGGGTGGTAACCAAGCAATATTAATATTGTAAAACTAATGTCCCTTCTAACGCTCCTTACTGTCGTCTCGTTGCCCTTGCCAGTCAAGAACCCACACAAATAGCACGTGCAGAAAACTATCCTCACACGTGAGAAAACCAAGTGTTTGTTTAATTAAGTTTTATGCTTGTTTTTTAAAAATACTTTTCCTTTTGTTGTTTATAAGTGTCTAATGGTTCCCCGAAAATAGGAATGAATAATGTGGGATTGTCATACAGGGAAATTAGGGGTCAGTTGGGTCGGAATCATACTGTAATTAGTCGATTCGTACGAAAACACAAACAAACCAATGACGTCAAGGACAGGAACAGTCCTGAACAGCCTTGTAAAACATAATCCACGAGAAGCCAGGACGTTGTTAAGACTTGTTCGACGTTTTCCTTTTCACAGCAGCAAGATATTGAGAGATAACTGGATTCCCAACAGGGCCATGCCAACGAGGACTGTAAGGAATGTGCTGCAGACCACTGGGTACCAAGTCAGGAGGCCTATCAAACGTCCCCATGTGACACCAGCACACAACACAGCACGTTTAGCATGATGTCAGGTACGCCACAGATGGAATCTTGCATCATGGAGAAAGATTCATTGGTCCGATGAAAACCGCTTTCTTCTGTATATGACTGATGAAATAACTCGTGTCTGGAGACAACAACATACCGCCTATGCCGCCAACAACATCCAGGAAATCATTACATTTGGCGGTGGTTCTCTGATGGTGTGGAGATGCGTTTCGCATGATTGCAAGTTGGATCTGATCTCTGTTGAAGGCAATGTCAATAAGCCAAAATATCAGAGGGAATCCTGGAAACCGTTGTTATCCCTCACATTGACAACCATGCTTTGACCACGAGACCAGTGTTTATGGATGACAATGTTAGACCCCACCGAACGCGTGCAGTAATGGATTTCCTACAACGAAATGCAATCACTAACATTACTTGGCCGGCACGAAGCCCAGATCTCAATATCACTTATAACTTGTGGGACATTCTGGGTCGAAGTGTACGTCAGAAAGATCATCCAGTACCAAATTTAGTAGTCTTGTCAGCAGCATTGCAATAGGAGTGGCGGGTTATCCCACAAAGTCAGATCCAACGTCTGGTCCAGGGTATGAGAAGACGTATTGAAGCGGCCATCCGTGTCGGTGGGGGTTACACCAGATACTGAACTTTTCAAGATTTTCTGACACTCTGGACCTTGTTCGAGCGTGACAGTCATAAAACACTTCTGCAAATCATTTCAAACTAGCGCCAGTCCCATAATTTACCTACATGTTCACCCAAACTGACACATTTCATTTCCCTTATAACATTACACATGAAATTAGGATAAAATTAGGTCTTAACTTTTGTGTGATCATGTGACATGCTACATCTCCACAAAACATACCAATTTACATAAGTTACTTCCCAAAATCAGGATGGTGCTTAATTAATTATATATATGAATAAGTGGATTTTATTTATACCAGATTCACTTGGTACTGATTAAATATGCCAGTTTAGAACTATGCTGGTTTAGTGCCTGTGTCGAAATAGTTCGCCAAGAGTTACAGCGCTTGCAATATAGTGATCAGAAAATACCATTGAAAATTCAGTAAAACAATGCAAAACGGAAGCGTCATTCGTATTTATACAGATATTAGTTTTGACAAAACAACACATTGGTATGACACACTGCAGATATGAACACATACACATAGTAATCTTCCTACCTATAACCCTTACAACAGGTGTGGTTCTTTGTTTATTAAGCCTTCAAAGAGGCGCAATTATTGTATAACACGTTTGTGTCCTAATTACTGGGAAACTGCCGTCATTATCTGAAATGTTACTACTGGCAGATAGCAGAGGTACGATAACGTGCCGGTGTAAACAAAACTAATTAATACATAAATCGTTATTTTGTTCTTGAATTTGCATCCGAAGTCTGGAATACACAGCATCTGATGTAGGCAGATATTTGTTCCTAATAAATTAACAGTAGCAGAACGGGACTTTAAAACTTGTGTCGCTTTATACACAAATCCATTTTAATTCACTGTATGCGCGTGCGTGCGTGTGTGTATATGCATATGTATATGTATATGCATGCATGCATGCATGTATGTATGTATGTATGTATGTATGTATGTATTGATGTATGAATATCTATATATTGTATGTATGACGAGGTTGACTGTTACATACATAGATATTAACGCACTGGCGCAGGGGATAATTAAATCCTTTCTGGCCTCAGAAATTGCTCCATGCCGTTGCTGGGACTCGAACCTGTGGCACCGATTCGGCCGCAAATTGCAAGACTAACCACGATACGCTCTGAGCTATCGAAGCTTCCATAAAAAGGAAGTTCTTTAACTCAACCATATGCATGGGGCCTACAATCTACGCGGTCGATCCCGCGTACGTGCATGAAACAGTGGGCAGACCTGGCACTGGCTAGTATGTATTGATGTATAAATATATATGTATTGTATGTATGTCGAGGTTGACTGTTACATACATATATATTAACGCACTGGCCTCACAAATTGTGTGTATGTATGTATGTATGTATGTATGTATGTATATATATATATATATATATATATATATATATATATATATATATATATATATATATATATATATATATATATATATATATATATGTGTGTATGTGTGTGTGTGTGTGCGTGTGCGTGTGTGTGTGTGTGTGCGTGCGTGCGTGCCCGTGCGCGTCTGTGCGCGTCTGATGCATACTAAGATTAGCACATTTGGTATTAATTATAATAATGTGACATTGCATTGCTTTATTCCATTTGTGACCTTTGATTACGAATCGTTTCTTTAGACACCATAACAACAAAACAATCTCGATACATCAATATTTAATGTACATAAGCATGAAACTGTATGCAAATTAAATATCGAGCTGAAATTGCATTGATGTGTTTTTCGTAAGTAATCTGTTCTTAACGTCTTCATAAATAATCTGTATTTATAGGGTATGTAAACAATTAATATCTGGTTTAAACCAAGTCGGTACGGATAATTACTTCTAAGCGCCATTTTAGTGGCAATACAAATGTTTTATTAATTGTATATGTTCATTATATACTAATGGCAATCATTACCAACAACTTGAATTGGTTTGTGTCGCAGGAGAAAGACACACATACAAGGACAGAACATTATTCAACATTATGAGATCGCTCTGTGAGATACTTACTTGAATTCCTGTTATATATTTTTATTTTCCCAATTGGGTAAGGTCTACCCAAGTCAACGCTCCAGAAATGTGATGGCCCTTGTGAACACGTGCAATGGAATGGTTTAGAAGATCCAAACTCTGTAGTAGTATCGCCATCCACAGCTAACGACGCTTCACCTTCATAACCAGGACAAGTTTTAGATTGCCGAGTCGTTTTGCTCAGAACCACGTTTTCTAAAAATAGGAAAGTAAAGGAGGTATAAAAATAAAATGTAATAAACATTTTAAGAAACTATTACCCACATGGTTTCTTCATGGGTGTCAGTAAAGGAGGAGTATGTAAACATATATATGGTATATTTAGATCAATGAAGAAGCAAAAATAGAACCGACTTGTTCATCATTAAAAGTGCCTTTGTGTGTGTTTTTGTGTATGTGTATGTTTATCGGTGTAGGTGAGGGTGTGTGAGTACGTACGTGTGTGTGTGTGTACAACTCACGCCTTTGACAGTATGGCCCAGCGAATCCTGTTTCACATGACGTGCATTGGTATTCATTGATATTGTTCTGGTTACACCCTTCAGCGCAATGACATGTATAACTTCCTGTTAAACAAACGAAAACGAAAATCAAAACATAAACAAATATGTATTCTCTTTTCTGGTAGACATGTAACCCTGACGTCGGTCTCTAGAAATGTATAAACTAGGTAAATGTCCTAGAAATTAGTCAAAACAAAACAAAACAAACAAACAAAACCAACAACGACAACAACAACAAACAAAACAAACATCCACGTATAAGTCCCGTTTGTGTGAAAATAAAAGCGATGGATTGAATATGGCATATAACTAAATCTATAATGAAAACTATTAAAGTCTGTATTAAAACATATCACTGATTTATAAACCAATACCAACTCCAAATTTAGTTTTTCTAAATATTTCTATGAAAGCAAGCATTCTCATAGTACAGCAATACATGTCCCCAATAAATGCTCGTGACTCCTAAGTTCAAAGACCATAACTCTGTAACAATGGATAAATCGTCATGAAAGTTAAACTTCACCTGTAAAAGCATATGATAAAGCTATATACAAGATGTCATCACAGTTTCCCGAAGCATTGCAAAAACAAAGTTTGGAAACCATTTTCGTATCTCATGAGCTTTAGGGACATAACTGTCCAAAATAGGAAAATCGTTATGAAATTCAAACTTTAACTGTCAGAGTATACAATAAAACTGCACACAGAATACCATCTCAATGTGTTGAGGCATTGCGAAAAAAAACATCCAGAAAATTATATGTGGTACAGACTGACGGACAGATAGACAAAAAGACGCAGATGAAAGTTATAGTGCCATCCGATTGAACCGGCATTGGACTAACGTTTGTTTTACAAATTACCATCAACTTATATAAATTATTCTCATTGTAATGCAGGGGTGAAGACTAAATGCTATAACAACCTATATGCTGCATTGTTAAGCTACTTTCCCACATACACGACCTTTATCAGGACCTCAACACGACCAAGCTCGACCTTAAGGTCGTGCTTGGTCGTGGAATATCGTGGAAAATATGCAAATATTTGTCAAGTGTACGACTGTCATACGATCGTCATACGACAGTCATACGGCGCATTACGATGGTGTACGTTTTTTATATGATGGCAATACGACATGTATCCGACCGCTTACGACTGTGACTCGACTTAGCACGATGTCAACACGATGGCCATAAGACCTAACAAGACTTCAATACGACCTATATGAATGTCATACGACTGCCATACGACTGTACAAGACCGCGATACGACATCCATACTAGGAAAACCTCTTGCAAGAACTCCACCGTGAAGAACTTCTTGCGTGCTCCTTCAGAGTTTGTTATGGAATTGACTGAACGTGTAGGTCCACGTCTGCAAAAACAGGACACTTTGTGGAGAAAGGCCCTTGATCCTGGAAGACGTCTTGCTATAACATTGCGTTACATGGCCATTGGGAACTCATACAAGTCATTGCAATATGGCTTCCGAGTGGCTTATGAGACTATCAGCAAAATCAGACCTGATACGTGCGAGGCAATTTTTGAAGAGTATGGAGGTGAGGTCATCGTAACCCCCACAACCCCAGAGGAATCGATGGAGGTAGCTGAGAAATGTTCAAAGCGCTGGAACTTTTGCAACGCTGTTGGTGCACTTGATGGCAAGCATGTGGCAATCCGGTGTTCTCCAATTCTGGCTCCTACTATTTCAATTACAAGGGCTTTAACTTGATTATTCTTCTAGCCTTGGTAGATGCTGTCTACACATTTGGGTATGTTGACATTGGGGCAAATGGTACCTACTCTGATGGAGGTGTGTTCAAGAATACTAGTTTCTATGACGTTTTGGAGGAACTCATGTCAACAAATGGAAGAACTGAAGAAGAAGAAGATGGGGAAGAATAAGGTGATGTGGAAGAAGAAGAAGAAGAAGAAGATGATGATGATGATGATGATGATGATGATGATGAAGAAGAATATGGAAAAGAAGAAGGGCAGTGTATTTACATGTGCATGAGGGTCAAGGGTAGCAGCCGGCTCTTCCATAAGTCTCTTTTTTGTCAGTGTTCTTATAGTCCTTCAGTTTCTTGTTGTAGAAGAGTTTGTTTTCTTTGTAAAACTCAGCTAACTCCACTTCCTGGGTTTCGCTGAAGAGATACGCGGCAGACAGTTGTATCTTGCTTTGGCTAGTCTCATCAGGCTCATGAGTATGCACATAATCCTGTCCTTTTACATCTTCTGTATCGTCTACATCTTGTACATCATCGTCATCGCCGTCATGCAGCTATTGTGGGGGCGGCAAAGGTAAATGTGTAGACGATGGAGGAGGACTAGGACCTCTTAGACTAGAATGACGAATATCCTGAGGTATATCCTGATGAGGTATATCCAGGGCTTCATGAGGTTCCACATTGGCTGACATGTCAGTTTCCCCTATGTCAGCAGTTTCATTTTGTTTGGCGCTGGGATCCAGCCCCTCCACATGGAGTTCTGAAAATCCCAGTGTTTTGTCGGGTCCACATGGTTCACATCCACTTCAGGCTTCTTTTTGCCACCTTTGTTGCCCGATTTGTTGCCTTTGTGGCCTGCTTTTACACGAAGTTTGTGAGGAGGCATGCTTGTTGTTGTTTTGACTTTCACGAATGAATTAACCACGTGACACAACTGGGAGTTCAAATATCGGTCATATGACGGCCTTATGGAAATCTTGTTCAGTCGTATGACCGTCGTATAAAGGTCATATGAAAAGTCGTATGCAGTCGTGTTTGATCGTGTGAAGATCGTGTTCAGTCGTATGAGTTCTTTCCCACGCTTCCTTGTACGACAGAACACGATTTTCATACGATCGCCATATAACTGGACACGACTGAACACGAATATATACTATCTTTATACGATCGTCATACGATCGTTATACGATAGGCATACGCCTGTGTACGACTAAATTGTAGCTCTTAGGTCGTGATTTAATTTTTGAACATGTTAAAAAATTAGAGCACGACCTAAGCACCTGTACGATCGTCATAAGACCGCGCACGACTAGCACCGATCACATACGACTGACCACGATGATGTTCCCGACCGCAATGCGACTGAGCGCGACTACCTAGATGTGCTTAAATCGTGCTCGGTCGTGGCCATGGTCATCTATGTGGGAAAGTAGCTTTATCCAAGTAATCGATAATGTAGTACAACGAGACTAAAGGTTGAACTGTGTATACTTTACGTTGGCTGTTCCATCAATAGTCTTCATAGCTGCATTGTAAAATAAGATTTAAACTATGCAATTTGATGATATAATTTGTAAAATGTTATGTGAATTGGTATGGGTTTAATTCTTAATAATATGTTGTGTATGAATTTTAATTTCACTAATTATAGAGTTATATGTTAGTTCATCAGTCCCCTTTAGACGAAACGAACTATGTACTAGACAAATGTGTCACTGAGACCGGTTTACGAGACAACCAATTTTGAAACTCCCATTGTTGTATGTAGCAAAGACGAAGCCATTAAGAATAGTATTATTTTATCATAACATGTCCAAGTAATTTTAAGTTATTAACATAATATACAAACCTACTATTTTTCATGCATGACATTTAATAGTTGGCAAGTGAACAATGAGGGCGTGGATAACTGGTATATTAAGGGCGCAAAGTGCCCGTTTTTCTTGGAAGATCCGGTGTATGTTCCCCCTGAAAATTTTGAACTATAAATGTCCTGAAATTAACTTTACTGCTTTCTACAAGTAAACGTCATCATGTCAAAATGCTATACTGTACACACTGAATATATTAACACACTGCACAAATGAAATACAAACGAACCGTACTATCCAGTAAATTAATTCGTTGCAGCTAAGCCGCAAATATCCTGACTATATATCACTGTACAATGTGTTGTGTTCAAATTAGTATGTATAGGACTTTCAGTTTGTATTTAAAATATTAACTGAACAAGTTTGACTCGCTTGGTAATGTGTTATCGTTACTTAAGTTGGAAACGTTGGTCATACTAAAATGTTACGGCGTCTGGAAGCGGAATCTGGCTCTATATTCAACTTTCAACATTCAATTTAAACATTCTATATTTAGTTTCAGAATTGTGGGTACATTGCTTTACACTGAGCACCATATAATTGAATGTAGCGTTACATGGGAACTTGCCCCTCTTCCACCGTGTGTTTGTTATTTGTGAGTTGAATGTGCACTACTGAACACCTCTCTTTCATAATATGATAAACACTCTATGGTTAGTTTCAGAATCGTGGGTATATTGATTTTACACTCGATACCTTATATAAGGATGGGGCGTAACGTGGGGAGTTGCCTCTGAGCCACCCTGGGTTGAATGTGCACTATTGAACACGAATTTATCGTATCATAAACATTTTGTTTAGTTTCAAAATTGTGTGTACACTGAGTACAATATACGTGGGTGGGGCTTTACGTGTGAAGTTGCCCTCTGAACCACCCTTTGTTTGTTATTTGTTAGTTGAATGTACACTACTGAACACATCAATATCATATGCAAACATGTTATGTTTAGTTTCAGAATTGTGGGTCCAATCTGAATATAAAGCTGATCTGCGAATTTCGACATTTAACGGGGCTTCACGTTAAGAAAGTGTCTTTAACCAACTTATGTTATTCATATTGCCATAGAACATGCACTAGATGATGGGTCTATAAAATATTAGAAAATGTCTATGTTTAGTTTCAGAATTGTTTACCTGCAAACGAGTGTAGTGTAGTTATATTGGGTACCATATAGTTTGACGGGACGTTACATTGAAAGTTTCCCCCGAACCACCCTATATTTGCTATTTGTAAGTTGGGTATGGACTACTGAACATTTGTTTATCATATGATAAACATTCTATATTTAATTTTAGAATTGTGGGTATATTGATTTTACACTATGTGCCATGTACCTGAATGGGGCATTATGTGGGAAGTTAGTTTCAGAATTGTGGGTACACTGAGTACAATATACTTGGAGGGTCTTTACGTGGGTCTAATCTAAATATTGAGCTAATCTCCGAGTGTCGACCTTTAACGGGGCGCAACTTTCAGATAGAGGTTTGAGCCTCCCTAGGTTCTTCTCATTTCCATAGAACGTAGTAGAGGATGGATCTGTAGAATTTCATAAATTCTCTACGTTAATTTCCATTGTGTGTCTGTAAACGAGTGTGGTGTAGTTATACTGTGAACCATATATTTTGATTGGGTATTACCTTGAAATTTGCCCTCGGGGCCATCTTGTATTTGTTATATATCGGCGGGACGTGCACTACTAAACACATGTTTATCATATCATAATCATTCTATGTTTTGTTTTAGATGTGTGCGTATCTTTGTGGCAGATGATGTTTTAATATTGTGTAAATATGTAATTTGTTATTTTAATATTTCGCAGGTATTTGTCAGATATTGTTGTCTGCCAAATAGAATTTATTCTATTAGTTTTCTCAGTCAGGTACCCTTTATCTGATTGGCTAATAGCACTGCATGCTTTTCACGTGCACACACTACATGAACAGCAGACATGTTTGACGGGTTTTGACAGGCGACAGATCAGAATACATTATAGGTACAAATTAATTTCTTTCTTTTAGTTAAACATTATTAATAATATATATAAATATATTGCTCACATACTAGCGAATTAATGCAGATAAATGATTACATTGTTTTGATAATAATATAACTAATTGTGCAAGTTCTAAGAGTTCTACGACTAAGTATAACAAACTACTAAATGTTTTAAATTATTTCTAAAAAGGAATCATATAAATATATTATATCAATAACACTTAATTCTTAAGCGTAAAGATATGTTTGTATTTTAAACATCAACTTATTTTAATATTTGCACTATCATAATTGTACGAAGATATGCGTGTATGATTTATGAGTGTATGCTGTGCCAATGTTTTATTTTGTTGCAGGTTCGTAAGCATCTGTAGTTTATGATGCTTAATAGTTTATAATTTATTCCCCAGGTTTTCACACACTGTCTTGTTGACCACCGGCATTGTTTACGCTCGTGTACCACATACAGGGTATGACATAGTTAGTTAGTAATCAAGCAGTTATTTCAATTAATTATTAATCTTAAACCTCATTATAACATAATTGTAATATTTAATATAGTAAAGTATTTTTTTATTCTGACAACATTCCACAGTAATTTATTTTAAGTCACTAAATCTCAACCATTTGTTATTCTTGT
This sequence comes from Gigantopelta aegis, assembly GCF_016097555.1. Classification (NCBI taxonomy): domain Eukaryota; kingdom Metazoa; phylum Mollusca; class Gastropoda; order Neomphalida; family Peltospiridae; genus Gigantopelta; species Gigantopelta aegis. Next base: position 12,209,889 of record NC_054699.1, on the reverse strand, counting down.
AATTACCTTCCCTTGGAATTAATTATCCCGATATCTATCATATACATGTAGGTGTGGACCAAAAGGTTATTCAGGTTTAGTTTAATTAAACAGATTGTTTGATTAGGAAGATATTATATTTTAGTAGATGTTACTTATAACCGTGACATTAATGGGATACGAATTGAAATGTTAATATATATTTTTTTAATATTGATGACCTGTGATGGACATATTTTTATGATGTTGTGATTGACATGTATGATCGAACTATTTTTATGACGATGATTTTTATGACGCATACATGTAATTATTTATAATGAACGCCTGTTATATATTGTATATTTTATTCTTGCAGGGCGTTGTTTGCAATGTCATAATGAACTGTTTATGAAGTAAATCATTTCCAAACGTCGTGACGTGTTGTTTTCGTCCTTTGAACCCTGTTACATGTTGATTATTTTACTGTATAATAATTGTGTTTTGTAGATTTTGGCGAGGCTTAGCTCTGTGCTTTATTTCCGAGCCACACCATATTGTATATATCTAAGCCGCCCTAGACTCATCATATTATCATAGGACATACACTTAACTGTGTATTAAAGGTTTTAAAGAGTGTTGCATAATTCAGAGGAAAACAAATGTTGTTCTGTCAGAGCAATATTCAATACTGAATGTAAAACTTTTAATATCAAACCAACTTCAGCTTCCCTACGCTGTCTGCAGTTCATTTCACGCGATGGGTCAAATAAATAGAGGATACACCCCGAGTGTCTTGTGATATCATAATTTATCAGCACGAGTTAATTTTATACTTTTATCAACAAGTGCTGATAAATTATGATATCACAAGACACGAGGGGGTATTCTTTTGTTATCATTATTTTCATTTGCGACAGTAGTGTGGGTTGAATGTCAGCGGTAGACTCATTAACTAGCAGAACGGCAGTGGTGTGACGTCACTAATGGTAGGTTTAGTTCTGATACAAACACAGTGACGTAACGAAACATCCTACAAAAGCCTTTAATGGATGATAAATGTTAATAAATAACATAAAGAAAAAAGTGTGATTTTAAAATTCCTTCTACAGCAGCAAAAACAAAAAAAAATAGTGCTAAAGAGGTCAGTATGGCGGACCCCCATACCCTCTTCACGACCTTCTAGCCTTCGTCGCTCACATCGTCACGCTACGCCCTCCACAATATTTCCGTCTGATTCAAAGTTGACTCCCCCCCCCCCCCCCCCCCCCCCCACCCCGCACCCCGACCTGACATGCTGGTTACGGGTCTGAGTATATAATTGTAAATTGTATCTACACATTGTTATCTTGTGCTTCTACATTCCGAAACATAAATCCAGGAAAGATGAACGAGAAAACGTTCACTATTTGCACAGCCAACATGTTGGAGTTGAATGCACCGTTCATCATATCAACGAGGAAGTTAAATACCTGGGTAGAGCGGGTCGTTTTTGTGGAGAAAAGCTAACGTGTACTGTTCAGCTACGAATACTAGCTACCTGTTTCTATTATTTGTACGAAACTAATAGTGTGTTAAGAGTGTATCTAGATAATAGGTGACATTGAACAACCTAAAACATACAGTGATGCAATACTGTCTGGTAAGAGAACCTTCATCCATACTATCAGGAAGTGAACTGGGTTAGTGACATCCAATGCCATAGCACTGACATTCAGTCCTCCATCTCTGTATTTCACACAGGCAGAACCACCATAATGTAGTGAATTCAATTTGGTCTCAAATCGCTTGTATTCCCTTCACCCAGTCGACACAATATTATCACATACCATTACACACACACCCACACACAAACACACACAAACACACAATACTCAAAATCAGGCTCGCGCACAGGCACACACATAAACAAGAATACCTATTCGTAGAAAGGTTAAAGAACATTTGTAACACATTAAAAACTATGGCTGTTTAGTATTTAACACATGTATTTGTTCACAGTTGAGAACTACAGAGAGAGAGAGAGAGAGAGAGAGAGAGAGAGAGAGAGAGAGAGAGAGAGAGAGAGAGAGAGAGAGAGAGAGAGAGAGAGAGAGAGACAGACAGACAGACAGACAGACAGACAGACATACAGAGAGAGAGACAGAGAGAGAGAGAGAGAGAGAGAGAGAGAGAGAGAGAGAGAGACGCTTTATTTTTAAAATGCCTTCTCTGGAAATAGATGGGGAGAAAAAGACACACACTTCCCGAAGAAAAAAGAAAAAAACACGTAAAATTCAGTATTTTTCCACACAAATTTACACCTGTTCTATCTGTCATAAATATGTTATAAAATGAGCTAAATTAAAATAATAATATATAAAAATAAAGGTTCAAACACGTTGTGCTGGGCACATACTGAATCATGATTTGGTCTCTTTATCGTAAAAAAAAAGCCGACTGCCTGAATACACTAAGGTGGGTCCCCAAAATACTGGCAAGAGAGAGACGGGGAGAGAAATAGGGAAAGGGAGAGAAAGAAACATAGAGATAGGGGTGGAAAATCCACAATCACCACATGACTAAAATACATGGATCAACACATGCACTGTCACATAGTCATGATACTATACTAATTGAAAGTAATAAAGGAATACAAAATTGTGAGATTGAATGTCAGTAGCACGGTTAACTTGCTGACACAAAAGATAAGGGATTAGGTTGCAGTCACTTACTCCTGTTAGTGTATGTGTGATCCCTTATTTATTTCCACCAGTATAGATACCACGGTGTTTGATGTACCAATTGTGAGGCATCGTTTAGGATAGGGACATAATATGAAAGAAATGTTTTATTTAACGACGCACTCAACACATTTTATTTTATTTACGGTTATATGGCGTCAGACATATGGTTAAGGACCACACATATTGTGAGAGGAAACCCGCTGTCACCACTTCATGGGCTACTCTTTCCGATTAGCAGCAAGGGATCTTTTATTTGCGCTTCCCACAGGCAGGATAGCACAACCATGGCTTTTGTTGAACCAGTTATGGATCACTGGTCGGTGCAAAAGGTTTGCACCTACCCATTGAGCCTTGCGGAGCACTCACTCAGGGTCTGGAGTCGGTATCTGGATTAAAAATCCCATGCTTCGACTGGGATCCGAACTCAGTACCTACCAGCCTGTTGACCGATGGCCTAACCACGACGCCACCGGACATATAATATTTAAAAAAAAAAAAACGCAAAAAAACACCCACAAATGACACCCCCCAAAACAAACAAAACAAACAAACAAAAAACCCACAAAAACACCCCCCCCCAACCCCCCCCAAAAAAAAAAAACACAACAAAAAACCAACCCCCCCCCCCCCCCAGACACAAAAGAAAACAATAAACCAACAAAGTGTATTGATAGTGATCTATTACTGAGCTACCTACCTGCCAACAATATTATGCTATACAAAATTACAGAAATCCCCAAATCGCCTATTCTTCACGTAATGATTACAAAATATTAGTTATCACTTGTGAAAATTAAATCGCAACTAATTAATCATATATCATATGTGATAATTACCATAATTTATATAATTAAAACACAAAACTAATGAAACGTAACTATCTTGAAGTTGTACAATCTGAAGAAGACAATATCCAACCACAACGTAAAACCAAACATCCAAACTTCGTACAGCCGACATTTTCTTGGTGACTGTTGAGTTTGTTCTGACAACCAGGACGTTTAACGCTTGAAGGGAGCAGAACCCGACTCCACGACAAAAGAGGCGAATTGTTTGTCGTTTTATCAATGCGGATGATATCTTGAGTGTATCTATAGCTGAGCTAAATGTGTGATGTCATATCCGTGTCACACAATGCAGTAACAACTCACCACATTTACAATAAATCATGATGCATGTATTTAGAAGTTTACAAGTACGACATAGGGGTCTGAAAGAAACTCCATTGTCAGACAGCCAATAGCTTGTGTATGTGTGTATGTGTGTGTGTGTGTGTGTGTACGCGCGAAGGGTTGTTGTTAAACGTTTATTAATTTATCCATTCATTACAAGAAACTACCCGCTACAATAATACAATAATAATAATAATAATAATAATAATAATAATTATTATTATTATTATAACAATAGTGATAGTAGTAGTAGTAGTAGTAGTAGTAGTAGTAGTAGTAGTAGTAGTGACAGCAGCAGCAGTAGTAGTAGTAGTAGTAATAGTAGTAGTAGTAGTAGCATCAGTAGTAATAGTAGTAGCAGCAGTGGCAGTAGTAGTAGTTGTAGTAGTAGTAGTAGTAGTAGTAGTAGTAGTAGTGACAGCAGCAGCAGCAGTAGTAGTAGTAGTGGTAATAGTAGTAGTAATAGTAGTAGTAGTAGTAGCATCAGTAGTAATAGTAGTAGCAGCAGTGGCAGTAGTAGTAGTTGTAGTAGTAGTAGTAGTATTAGTAGTAGTAGTAGCAGTAGTAGTAGTTGTTGTTGTTGTAGTTGTAGTAGTAGTGGTAGTAGTAGTACTAGTGGTGGCAGCAGCAGCGGCAGCAGCATCAGCAGCAGTAGTAGTAGTACTGTAGTAGTAGTAGTAGTAGTAGTAGTAGTAGTAGTAGTAGTAGTAGTCATCGTCGTCGTCGTAGTAGTAGTGATACTCCACGAGACAGCATGAATGAACACATGCACATTCACATAGCCATGACAATATACTAATAGAAAGAAACAAAGGACTATATGAGACTGAGTGTCAGTAACACGGGTAACTTGTTCACACAATAGATTAGGTATTAGGTTACAGTCACTAACTCCTGTTAGTGTATGTGTCATCCCTTAGTTCGTTCCACCAGTATAGATACCACGATTTTTGATGTACCGTTTAAGGTAGGGGAATGTACTATTTAAAATACGAAAAACACACTCACAAAAAACACACACAACAAAACACACACAAGAAAACAATAAACCAACAAAGTGTATCGATAGTGATCTATTACTGAGCTACCTCTCTACCAACAATATAATGCTGTAAAAAACTAACCCCCCCCCACCCCACCCGCCTCTCATCTGGAAAATAAATCCCCAAAGCGCATATTCCTACCGTAATGATTACGAAATATTAGTTAGCACTTGTGAAAATTAAACAACAAATAATTGATAATGTATCATCTGTATTGATTACCATAACTTAAAACGTTAAAGTAATTGAAACATAGAACTATTCAAACGTATCTACCTTGAAGTTGTACAACCTGAAGAAGACAATATCCAACCACAACGTAAAACCAAACATCCAAACTTCGTACAGCCGACATTTTCTTGGCGACTGTTGAGTTTGTTCTGGCAACCAGGAAGTTTAAAACTTGAAGGGAGCGGAACCCGACTCCACGATAAAAGAGGCGGCGTGTTTGTCTTTTTTCATTGTGGGTGATATCTCGCGTGTATCTATAGCTGACCTAAATGTGTGATGTCGCATCCGTGTCACAGACTGCAGTAACAACTCACGACATTAAAAATAAACCATGATGCATGTATTTAGAAGTTTACATATAGGACCTAGGGGTCTGAAAGAAACTCCATTGTCAGTGTGTGTATGTGTGTGTGTGTGTGTGGGTGTATGTGTGTGTGTGTGCGTGTGTCTGTGTGTGTGTATGTGTGTGTGTGTGTGTTTGTGTGTGCGCGCAGGGTTGTTGTTAAACTTTCATTCATTTATCCATTTATTACAAGAAACTACCCGCTACATAATAATAATAATAATAATAGTAGTAGTAGTAGTAGTAGTAGTAGTAGTAGTAGTAGTAATAGTAGTAGTAATAACAGTAGTAGTAGTAGTAGTAGTAATGACAGCAGCAGCAGCAGTAGTAGCAGTAGTAGTAGTAGTAGCATTATTATTACTATTAGTAGTAGTAGTAGTAGTAGTAGTAGTAGTAGTAGCAGTAGTAGTAGTGGCAGTATCATTATTATTATTATTATTATTATTATTATTATTAGTAGTAGTAGTAGTAGTAGTAGTAGTAGTAGTAGTAGTATTAATAATAATAGTAGTAGTAGTAGTAGTGGTAATAGTAGTAGTAGTAATAAAAGTAGTAATAATAGTAGTAGTAGTGGTTTAAGTAACAGTAGCAGCAGCAGCAGTGACAGTTATATGTTAGTAGTAGTAGTAGTAATAGTAATAGTAGTAGTAGTAGTAGTAGTAGTTGGTGTAGTAGCAGCAGCAGTAGTAGTAGTAGTAGTGGTGGTAGTAGTAGTAGTAGTAGTAGTAGTAGTAGTAGTAGTAGTAGTACTGTAGTAGTAGTAGTAGTATTGTAGTAGTAGTAGTAGTAGTAGTCATCGTAGTGGTAGTAGTCGTAGTAGAAGTAGTGTAGTAGTAGAAGTAGTACCAGTAGTAGTAGTAGTAGTAGAAGTAGTAGTAGTAGTAGTAGTAGTAGTAGTAGTAGTAGCAGCAGTGGCAGTAGTAGTAGTCGTCGTCGTAGTGGTAGTAGTCGTAGTAGAAGTAGTAGTCGTAGTAGTATTCATAGTAGTAGTAGTCGTAGTAGAAGTAGTAGTCGTAGTAGAAGTAGTAGTTGTACTAGTAGTAGTCGTAGGAGAAGTAGTAGTAGTAGTCGTAGTAGAAGTAGTAGTAGTAGTAGTAGCAGCAGTGGCAGTAATAGTAGTCGTCGTCGTAGTGGTAGTAGTCGTAGTAGAAGTAGTAGTAGTAGTCGTAGTAGTAGTAGTAGTAGTAGTAGCGGCAGTGGCAGTAGTAGTAGTCGTCTTAGTGGTGGTAGTAGTCGTCGTGGTGGTAGTAGTCGTAGTATAAGTAGTAGTAGTAGTCGTAGTGGTAGTAGTCGTAGTCGTAGTAGTAGTAGTAGTAGTAGTAGTAGAAGTAGTAGTAGTAGTAGTAGTAGTAGTAGTAGTAGTAGATGTCATCCACACATTTATTCTTGTATTTAAACAATTGTGTATAAGTCATTTACAAACCGACTGAATAAATATCAATAATCTTACAAACTGACTTAATAAATACCATCCATTTTAGTAACTACATGATTATAGACCACGTCTATAGACACAGCCTTATTGTCACCGCATATAATGTACAGCATAAGGAATAAGCTTCAATAGCATTAACTACTGTTATTCAATAAACATGTCTATCCCGTACCGTAGAAGGCTAAATACACAAGTCGTATATCATAGCCTCTACACACATGTACGAGAGCTATCAAATTTCACGACAGCCAGGACCCAAGTTTTTAAACACTAAGACTGGGCATATTTGTTTCACTATTAGAGCCATTTATGATGACAACATTAGTGATATTTTATTCTTTATTTCATCTATTTCCGTACAACCGAAATGTTTGGTCATGTTGGTGTTTCTGATACCACAAAATGCAGTTTTCTTATTTTCAAAAAACGCACGTGCGTCAGAGTATGGAGTCGAGTTATAGCCTATTTTTAAAGATATTTCCCTTTTTTAACGTCACAGACTGTTATTGTTTTACTCTGTTGTAACTTTATCCAAATGTGTGTAGATTAACCAAAAGTAGTGTCCATGTTTAAGGGTTGAAATTAGGGTCTGCGACTTTAATGGGATATACCTTCACCGGCTAATACTAAGGCCAGTGTAAATTAAATGCATGATTATTATTCAACTTTTATTTTAAAATTGGGGTGTGGTGGGGGTACTTAAATATATTTTCAGGACACTTAGAATACGGAAGATCGAACAAAAAACGTTTTGGCAAAAAACAAACAAAAAACCACCAAAAAACCCCACCAAAACAACCCAAAACAACCTACCCCCCCCCCCCCCCTCCACTAAAAAAACAACAAAACAAACTAACGCACAAGAAAGAAAAAAACAACAAAAAAAGAAACTCAAACAACAACAACTAACAAAAAAACAAATGAAACAACAAGAAAAACAAAAACAAGTCAAACAACAACAACAAAAACAATTTAAAGAAAGGAACAAAAAGAAAGAAAGAAAAGAAGAAGAAAAAAAACCAACAACAACACGGGGACGTGTATTTGTCCTCGGGGCGGACGGGGATGAGAATCTAAGATTTACTTTATAATGGTATCACATTCCCTCGTATTATGTTATTCCTTTATCTTGTGTTTATAAAGATGCACTTTGTTTCAACTGTACCAGAGATCTACTGTGATTCATACAATCCTACTGTCCACTTCATTCTGGGGGTATCCGGGCGGAATGTGGCACAGTGGTAAAGTGCTTGCCTAATGCACGGTCGGTCTAGTATCGATCTCCGAGTGTAGGCCCATTGGTCTATTTCTCATTCCAGCCAGTGCACCACGACTGTATATCAAAAACCATGTTATGTGTTATCCTGTCTGTGAGGTACTGTATATAAATAATCCCTTGATACTCATTGAACGAATTTATGTTGGTGGCGGGGGGGGGGGGGGGGGGGGGGGGGGGGGGTGTTCTGTTTGAGACATAAATATTAAATCTTAAAAATTATTTTAATACAGCAGCCGATGGTTAACAAATCTAAGTGATCTAGTGGTGTCGTTAAACAAAGTAGGCTTCTTGGTGGTATCCTTTAGTACGTGCGGCGAGATTTAGCCCAGTCGTTTGAGTTCTCGCTTGATGTGATTGCGTCGCAGGATCGAACCACATCGGTTGATCCATTCAGCTGATTTTTTGTTTCTTTCCAACCAGTGCACCACAAATTGACAAAAAAGCCGTCGTATTAGATTTCCTGTCTGTGACAAAGTAAATATAATAGATTTCTTGCTGCTTTAGAGAAAATGTAACGGGTTTCATCTATAGACAACATGCCGGAATTACCAAATGCTTGACATCCAATATGCGACGATTAATTAGTGAATGTGCCTGACCACTCTCAATGGTAAACTACTCACCGTATGTCGCTCTATTTGTTCACCTCTCTCTCTTTCTTTCTCTCTTTCACTCTCTCCTCCTCTTTCTGGCTCTCCCTCCCCTCTCTCACTCCTTCCATCTCTCTCTCCCCCTCTCTCTCCTTCTTTCTCTCCATCACAGTCTCTCTCTCTCTCTCTCTCTCTCTCTCTCTCTCTCTCTCTCTCTCTCTCTCTCTGTCTCTCTCTTTTTCTCTCTCTCCCTCCCCTGTCTTTCTCTCCTTTCTCCCTCGCCCGCTCTCTATCTCTCCCTCACCCGCTATATGTGTTTATCTCTCTCTTCGTCCGTATCTGTCTCTCTCTGTCTCGCTGTCTCTATCCATCTCCCTTGCTGTGTCTCTCGCTATCTCCCTCGCTGTCTCTTTCGTTCTCTCTCTCTCCCTTTCTCTCTTTATCTGTCTCTGTCTCTCACTCTCTCCTCTCTCTCCGTCTCTCTCTCGGGGCGAGACGTAGCACAGTAGTTCAGCGCTCGCTCGATGCACGGTCGATGTGAGATCGATCCCCGTCGGTGGGCCCATTAGGCTATTTTTCGCTCCAGCCAGTGCACCACGACTGGTATATCAAAGGCCGTGGTATGTGCTACCCTGGCTGTGGGATGGTGCATATAAAAGATCATTTGCTGCTAATCGAAAAGAGTAGCCCATGAAGTGGCGACAGCGGGTTTCCTCTCTCAGTATCTGTATTGTCCTTAACCATATGTCTGTCGCCATATAACCGTAAATAAAATGTGTTGAGTGCGTCTTTAAATAAAACATTTTTTTCACTCTCTCTCTCTCTCTCTCTCTCTCTCTCTCTCTCTCTCTCTCTCTCTCTCTCTCTCTCTCTCTCTCGCTCAGTCGGTTGAGTTCTCGCTTGAGGTGCTTGCGCCGCAGGATCGAACCACATAGGTTGATCCATTCTGTTGATTTTGTGTCTCGTTCCAACCAGTGTACCACAAATTGACAAATCAGCCGTGGTATTAGATTTCCTGTCATATAATAGATTTCTTGCTGCTTTAGGAAACATGTAACGGGGTTTCCTCTGATGACTCTGATGTGTGTATCTATCTCTCCGTCTGTCTCTATCTCTCTCTGTCTCTCTGTCGCTCCTCTCTCTCTCTCTCTCTCTCTCTCTCTCTCTCTCTCTCTCTCTCTCTCTCTCTCTCTCTCTCTCTCTCTCTCTCTCTCTCCCTCCTACCCCCTCTCTTTCTCGCTATATCCCTCTCTGTCTCTTTCGTTCTCTCTCTCTCCATGTCTCTATCTGTCTCTCCCCTCACTCCCCATCTATCTCTCAGTCTCTCTCTCTCTCTCTCTCTCTCTCTCTCTCTCTCTCTCTGTTGCTCGCTCTCTCTCTCTCTCTCTCTCTCTCTCTCTCTCTCTCTCTCTCTCTCTCTCTCTCTCTCTCTCTCTCTCTCTGAACATTCAATGTTGCTATTTGGGTCACAATCTTGTATCAACCCTTCCAGTTTGGATCTCAGAATTTAGGCCCCACTAATTTTAATAGTAAAGTACTCGCTGTCTATCTCTGTCTATCTCTGTCTATCTCCGCCTCCCCGTCTCCCTCTTTCTGTCCTGAATCGGTCTGTAATGTACGGTTGATTTAATGAAATGATGTTTTACCTTGTTCAATTTATTACCAAAATCAAACATTCCCAGTCTGGAGCTCGCCACGATAAGAGGTTTTTGTTTCGTCTCTGTACACTTCACGTGCTTTCGTGTGCTCGACTTGGGATTCCTCCATTTTGTTTTGTTTCTGTCAACGAAATGGAGATTTCTACTGGGATGTATGCGGCTATCTGGACTGATTGAACGCTGTGACGCTTCTCGTTTCGATATCCTGCGCCACCAGGTTGGATTCTTTTAAGCGAGATTCTTCGCCCCCACGTAATTTTTCCAGCTGACTTTTGTCAACATTCTTCCGTGACTCGTATGAAAGAAAGAAATGTTTTATTTAACGACGCACTCAACAGATTTTAGTTACGGTTGAGACAGGAAACCTGCTGTCCCTACTCTTTTCGATAAGCAGCAAGGGACCTTTTATATGCATCATCCCACAGACAGGGTAGTACATACCACGACCTATGATATACCAGTCATGGTGCACTGGCTGGAACGAGAAATAGCTCAATGGGTCCACCGAAGGGGATCGATCCCAGAGCGACCGCGCATCGCGCGAGCGCTTTACCACTGGGCTACGTCCCGACCCCTGACTCGTATGACGTCCGATCTGTAGAACGCCACATAACTGTCCGAGACTGTCCTAGCAGCACTGGAAGATCGATCGCCCAATTCTAAGAAAAAGCAGAGAGCGGGGTCTGCCCCTACTAGTCTTTTCTAGACTTTACTTTATTTTATATTGATACCATCTCGTATCCCCACGGAGCCGGGACCGTCCGCACCACTATACCAACCATGACCACTGGACTATACCCTAGTCTGATACTATCGCGTTCAGACGGATCCGGCTTCTCAAGATCTGTATTTCAGCACAGCACTACACCTTTCACATCTAGTAACTGTTACTCTAGAGTTTTTCTTGACGGAATGCAACCCATCTTGTCTCTACAACCTATGCACCTTAACGGCCTTTTAAACATTCGTTCAACATTTTATGTCGAAATTATTTTTAAAAATATATTAAATAGTCCGATCCTCTCTTCTTTCTCGTATTTATATTTGGCACTGGCGTGGGCAAGGGGGACATTTACCCCCCCCCCCCCCCCCCCCCCCAACTTTGTAGATATTTTGCTTTATATTTGCTTTATAATAGTGTAAAAGTGTGTAAATATAAAAGTGTGCCCCACCACTTTTTGCCACTTTCCTACGCTCGTGTTTGGACTGTCCTTCTAAAATGCTCCAAATTCTATAAATATTTGGCTGAGCATTCCATTCCAATATTTATTTACATGCTCCTATATCACTATAGTTTCGAGCATGTCTGTCCCGGGCCCGATCTCTGGATAGCCAGTGGTCTGACCCGGGACAGATTGGCTGAGCAATCAATGCTTTAATTTGTTGGCTTAACTTTTTATTTTATTCTCTTAACGTTTTCACTAATTACTATTTTCAAAATTCTACCCATTTGCAACTCTAAACCTCTACCCACCCACCCGTTCTATCCCGGACCCAATCACTGGATAAGTCCCAGATTGTGGACGGGAGAAACGTGCTTGAACCGTAATTGGATATAGGCACATTAATATGTTATCCAATCCAATCCAATCCAAAATCAACCAACAAATGTTAATATTCATGTCAGTTACTTCTGTGAAGAGATTAAATGCATGTCGTAGTCTAATTACATATCCACGTGACCAGGGGCGTAGCGTGATCTGGACCTGGGGGGGGGGGGGGGGGTCGAATTTGAACCAAGTGGACCTTTTTCTATTTTGTTTTTGCACCACCAGAAACTCCATCTTTTTAGTTCTGAAAGCGGACCATTTACTTCAGCGGGGGAGGGGGCCCGAACCCCCCAAAAAACCCTAGCCTACGCCCCTGCTATATATGGTAGACACACGTTTATATTAACTAAAGTTAGCTCATTGTAATGTATGATAATCTCGATATATTTGTAGGTCTATAGTGACAGTAAAAGACTGGGTGGTGGGAGGTGGGTTAGTCGTCCGAACCCCCCGAACCCCCCTAGCCTACGCCCCTCGTGACATCACCGAAACTCTTATGCATCAACTTAAGAATCTTTGAAACAGATGAGACGTTGACGATGACAGCGGTGGAAAACAGGGTGTTTTTTAAAAAGTGTCTTTAATATTAATATTTAATACAGTGTGTACAGTGCAAAATGCCGGTTGTGTATACATTTACCTATGCATATAAATCGTTTGAATGTCTCTACTTGTCTGTTTTGCATCTGTGCACTTTGTTTTTGGGAAGGGTTTCTTAATTCAACAAAAAACATTCCGATGTCAGGGTCCACGCGTTTGTAGATTCCTTAGAAACGCGGTAATATGTACATTAATTTTCCACAGGTCATTTGTCCCCTCTCCTCGAGGGTCTTGCAAAATGTATATCCTGGGACGGGGGCCCCGCTGTTATTTGTGCTACAGGCCCCGCGGATCGTTTAACCGGCTCTGGTAATATTTAAATAAACCGGGTAGGTTTTGTTTTTTTAACGATATAGTCCGAACAGTAGTCCAGATTAGTTTTCTGATGTTCTGTTTCTTTGTTTGAAACTGGTAAAACCGGTTACTGTACGATTTAATGTTGAACTTGCAGGGCCGTAGCTAGCAACTGAGTAGTTAATAGTCTAAAACTCCTTTTCTTTAAGTTTCTATTAATGCTTTCCGAATTGTTTCCCCCCTGCTAGCTACGGCCCTGACTTGTTGGTTTTATGTTGAACTTGTTGGTTTTATGCTGAACTTGTTGGTTTAATTTTGCCAGTTTTATAGCCAATATCATCAACAAAACTATGTTCTAGTCCACGGTGAGTGCGGGAATATGACACTGAACATTAGGGTTGTATAGGTTTGTTATAGTTTATTTATAGAACCATTTATTTTCACCTCAGTTTCTCTAGTTAATAGATAACCAGTAATAGCCGAATTCAAATATTTGTACGGACTGAGCTTCCCAGGTCAACACGGATTTTAAAGCCCATTCAGGCGAAGGGAGTCAAAATAATTCACGTATCCAATAACAAAATAAAAAGTCAATGTATTTACTGTGGGAGCAAGGTCCGACCTATGCGCTTGCCACAGTATAGACCCCCTCAGGACTGCACAATTGCCCACCCTGCTGCAGTGCACAGTTACCCGAACATGGGTCTGACAATCTTGAGTGTATATTTAATTGTAGTTTTACTATGCTAAACTCCATTTAATGTTGATGTTGTTTGGTTGTTTTTTGTTTTGTTTTGTTTTGTTTTGTTTTATTATTATTATTATTATTATTATTATTATTATTATTATTATTATTATTTTATATTAACACAAAACATTTCTTTTCACCACCGTTTGCTCTACAGTCACATGTCTGTTAATAACCGAAGTGGAACATAAGTACGGACTGGTCGTTACTGCAAAACAGCTATATAGGGTAAAACCCCCGTGGTTCGGAAAGCACGCACAAACCCTACATGGCATGCTCCTGATTAAATATCCAATAACATTGTTGGGAGTCCTGTCCCATTCCTCTTGGAGAGCGGCGCCTAATTCTGCCAAGTCGGTTGGATGACGTTCTCTGAGACGTCGTCTGATGATGTCCCACATGTTCTCAATGGGTGAAAGGTCTGGACTTAGGGCTGGCCTCGGAAATGTGGTGATGTTCGGTTGCTGCAGGCATGCGGTGACAGTATAATCCGGTGAGCACGGGCGTTGTCGTCTTTAAAAAAATGGGTCCAGCCTGACGTGCGAAGGGCACAACAATCGGTGCAAGCATGTTGTCTCGGTAGTATTGCCAAGTGACCCTCCCATGAACAATATGCAGCTGGGTTCTGGCAGGCATGGTGATGCAACCGCACAACATGATATACCCTCTTCCAAGTTGGTCATGAGGACAAACGTTCAATTTTAAATTGCACCTTTCGCACGTGCAACATCACGTCACGTGCTTCGCGATCAAAGCAATCGGTGCGTTGTTTTCATGCTCGTGCACTTATTTAGAGTTTTACATCTCATTTCATTCTTTAATTATTGATATTTGAAATGGAATATCCCCTACTTATTTGAACACTATACGTTATGTGGTTTAAGCTGGATTCCAAAATACACTGTAGTTTGGCGAATTTTACCATAAAATATGTAGCCAGATTCAAGTAACATTTAGCTAAACATGTTTTTTTTAATAATAGTAATAGCTTTTTGTCGTATGTTGGCAAGTTGGCGAATGACAGCTTACTTTTTATGATGATTGTTAGTAATAGTAGAATTAATAGTAGTGGTTGTGGTAATATTTGCTTATTTTATTATTATTGTTATGTTTGTTTATTACCTGTCCAATTAGATATTCAACCTGATACGTCAGGGGTTTCCCCAGGGCCGTTAGGCGTAGCGGCCCGACACGCCTTGGTTCGTAACGTAAGCGCTTTGACGGCGTGGAAGCGCCTTAAATCAATTGCCGCTACGCCTTGATTTGAAGTGCTTTAGAAAAACAATTATCACAAGTACGAGCGTGGCAGTCGACTACCTGGACATGGACAACTATATTTACGTGCCCCTATCCACGAGGGTTCAGGCACGCCCACCCCGGACTCAGCCTCTGACATCGCCAGTTGTCGATTCCGGGGCGGGAGGGGGGGGGGGGGGGGGGGGGGTGGGTTGAAAAAGTGCATGGGGTAATTTTAAATGTTGTGGTATGACCACTTACAAGCTTAAATAATTAAATCAATTACAATTAGGGATCTATCATATTTATATATTATTACTCACATATTTATAATAGCACCATAGTTAAGAGCCTTATATCCTTCTATTGTTTTAATGTATAATTAGTAGGTGCAATTAATTAAAATTTCGATCGGGCAATTCTAAATAATTATATAATATAATTAATTAATTACTGATAGTATTTATATATATATATATATTTTTATTTTATTAATTAGGCCCTGGAGGATAAAGGATTCGTAAAGCGGGGAGCACCGCGCCACCGGCAATCAGGCGATCAAACAGGCGGGAGGCCCACTATGGTAAGTCCGGATTTCCACGGGGGGGCGTTCCGGGGGGGGGGGGGGGGAGGCCTCCTAACAGGCTTCCCTATCGGCCAAAACCGCCAACGCCCTACCGCACCCAAATATGCACCCTACCACGGCGTCCCCCCCCCCCCCCCCCCCCCCCCCCCCCCCCCCCCAGGTTATCCATGTAACACAGGTGGGCCAGTATTTAGGATGGTATGAGTGATATGATAATGATAAATGATAAGCCCGCGAGCCGCCGTCTGGAGTGGTGGTGAAACGTATAGGAGTCTTTGATGTTGTTGATTGGCTGGTGGATTGATTCAGTTACTATGGTGAGGTGTCCTCGCCGCTCTCCCCAAGCATTCGTGAGCACCACACCCAATCGGGTGCGTCACCTAAACGGATGACAAAGTCATTATTATATAATCCTCGGTGTCACCCAGGTGACCACTAGTCGTCAAGTGGGTGGCTCCGAGTACCGGTCAGGTTTTTTTTTTTTGTATATATACAAATTGACCGATCAAATTAATACCGTTTAAAACCTGTTTGATTTAAAAGAAAACGGGTACATATATATAAAAATAGTACTAAATTAAAATTGCTAAGAGGAAAGTTTCAACAACTAATACACCATATTTATTATAACAATTAATTAAAAGTATATTAATATACCATAAATAATTAAAAACTAAAACATTCACACCCAGCCATACATTCCGCCTGAGGCGGGCGGCACAAACGCAGCCAGGCGTATGCGCCGCCAAGCCCCGGCGGAACAAAAACAAACATTCAAGCAACCACTCTCACACTAGGTTGTTTTAATAATTATTGTCTGGCTAAAAGCGCAGACCAATAAGAGAAGTTTATAGAAGGAACGGCCTCTAATTGGTCAGAGCCCGCTCCCTCTCAGCCAACCGCCCCGACACCCGATTACTATTCATTACAGTAAAGATTACAGTGAAAGATAGACGTGCTAGCAGAGGCCAGCGAAAAGAAAGAAAAAAGTGGAGAATAGAATTCCAAAGAAATATGATGGGTGACAAAACCGCACAGGAGGAGAATCCAAGGTACCCCACGGCAAGGCCCGGCTCTCCGGATATCACCGATTGGCACCTCGGGAACACTCGTGAGCGGCAGTATTCACTTAAGACAGAAGAAGGAAAACACAGTGTGTGTTAGAAGTGAGCCGAATCGATATGCGACACTCAGCTTGAAATGGTGCGTTGCGATTGGCTGAATCTCGATCCCTAGCCAGAGCCGGTTGAGATTAAGAAAGAAAGCCAGTGTTAAGAAACAGCAGGCAAAATAAGAGGCTGCGATTGGCTGGATTTCGATTCCTCCTCTGGAAAAAAAAGAAAGAGAGGAATGTGGATGTTACAACTATCCAGTCAATCGCCAACATGTGAATGATGAAACAATGTGCGTAGGCTGTTCGGTGATTCTAAAATGGATTAAAAAAGGAAAAGTTAATCAACATAATTAATTAAAAGAATAATTTAGCAAAAAAAAAGAAAAAGGAGTTAAAAAGAAAAAAAAAAGGTTTTTTCTTTTTTTGAAAGAAAGTTATAAAAGATAAAGTTATTCGGTTTGTCCACGGGAGGGTAAAGTCCAAACCATTACCACCCTGGACAAAGTTCGCCACCAGCCACCCATACGCCACTGCAAGGTGAGTGCTAAACTTAGCAGGCCCATGATCGAGTGCGTCGATATAGTCCTCGGACCGTTCTTACCTATTTATATAATTTACAATTTATTATGTGCCAGCTACTTGTTATATACTTATTTTCGTATCATTTACATAGGTTAAAATAGCCCGTTCCACCTCCCGTTTAAGAGCGGGAGGCGGGTTAAATATTTTAACAGGATTAAATTTAATTTTAAGTTTGTCCATTATTGTTTTAAAAATAACTCTTTCATCAGTATATTTATTACAATAAAAAATATAATGTCTTACATTATCTAACTTTTTACAATTAGTACAGAGTGCTGTATTACTTTTTTTTAATAAATATTGAGTATCGTTCAGACCGAAAACAACACCAAGGCGCAGTTTGGTAATAATATTTTCGGCTTTAGCATTAGAATAGGTAGATCTTTTCGAATTAACTTTGGGTTTAATTAAATAATGCCATAGTCTAGTTTTGTTATTCCATTCGGTTTGCCAAAACTTGAGAAATTTTTTATGGGCTATGGCTATAGTTTCATTTAAGTTAATATTAATATTAATTTCAATTTTATCCATACCTACAGCTTTTTTTGCTAGTAGGTCTGCGTTTTCATTGCCAGAGATGCCGACATGAGCAGGGACCCATTCCAAAGTTATAAACAGCCCTTTACTATTGTTATAATTAATCATGTTTATAATTTGCTTAATTAAGTGTGAACTCTTGAATTTAAGATTCTGGAGAGCTTGAAGAGAGCTCAGGGAGTCAGAAAGTATAAGAAAGTTTTGTGGAGACGGGTAATTAGTAGCATTAGTAAGAATCCACTTGAGTGCAGAGTAAATGGCCATCAGTTCGGTAGTGAATACAGAGACGTGGTCCGTCACTCTGGCATAGTGGGAGCTAGAGGTATTAGGTAAGCCAGGCTTAACACAAAAGGCCATGCCTGCCTTACCAGAAAGTGGGTCCTTGGAGCCATCTGTATATATATGAATATGCTCAGGATAATAATCATTTAAAGCTGCTCTAAATATTATGTTTTTAAATAATTCATTATCTGTTTTTAAAGTTTCCTTTCTTAATAGTAACGGGACACTCGGCGGTTTGATTAGCCAGGGTGGCACCAAGGGGGGAAAGTATTTTTCCAGCTTATAATCCAAGAGTTCTAGATTAGATGCCATTCTGTTATTAAAATTTACTGCGGAATTAATATCTATATGTAAATAATCATCATTATTCGGTACCATAATTGCTACAGGATTTAGTGGTACTAAATATTTAGCTTTATACCAATGTTTAAGACAAAGCTGGGTGCGCCTAACACTAAGAGGAAGAATATTTAGCTCCACACGCAGACTGTCATTTGGTGTGCCCGGGGAAATTTTAGTAATAATCCTAAGCCCTTTGTTATACATTGATTCTAGCTTATTCAACTGAAATGGTGATGCACAGCAGAAGGCTTGGGCACCATATTGCAACCTGGAGACGATAAAGGCTTCAAAAATCATTAAGAGAGTATGTCTGTCAGCCCCCCAATTAGTTGCCGCTATAACTCTAAGTAGATTAATATAATTACTACAGTTTTTTATTACTTCTTTTATATGTGCATTAAACGATAATGATGGGTCAAAGGTAACTCCTAAAAATTTAACTGACATTACTTGGGTTATAGGGTGATTATCTAATGTTAAATTAAGTACATGACGTCTCTTAAGATTATTAGTAGTAAAGAGAATAGCTGATGTTTTAGATCTTGAGATGGTAACCCCCCAGGTTTCAGCCCAATTTTGTAGTTTATCAATATCTTTTTGAATATCTATTTTAATTTTTTCTAAACACTTTCCAGATCGCCAAAAAGCTGTGTCGTCAGCAAATAAACCAATACTAAGCTTAGTGTCCTCACTAGACGAACCAGTGAGGGCTATAGCTAGGTCATTAATAAAAATACTGAAAAGTGTGGGGGCTATTACTGATCCCTGGGGTATACCATTCTCAAGGTTCAATTCATCAGAGAATGCTTCAGTAACGTTAACAGTGAAAGATCTATTATTAATGAAGCGTTCAATAAATGCAAACATAGGCCCTCTAATGCCCATGTTATACACTTTAATTAGTAGCCCGTGTCGCCAAACCATATCATAGGCCTTCTCCAGATCAACAAATATGCCGACCACTTTGTCGCCATGACTAAAAGCATTAACAATTTCAGATTGAAGTCGAAATAAGTGGTCGGCAGTAGAGTGGTTTTTTCTAAAACCACTCTGATATATGGTCAAAAGATTGTTACTTTCTAGATAATAGCTGAGTCTGGAATTAACCATGGCCTCCATAGTTTTACAAACACTGGATGTTAAGGAAATAGGACGATAATTAGAAGGATTAGTTAAGTCTTTCCCTTTCTTAGGGAGGCTGACGACCTCAGCATGCTTCCATGCTAGGGGGAGATAACCCTGTTTCCAAATATTATTATATAGTTCCAGGAAAAGTCTGAGGGTAGCTTCAGGCATGTTTTGGAAAAAGAGATAGCTAAATTTATCCAGACCAGGAGCGGTACCTTTCCTGTGAGCAAAGGCCTCAGTCATTTCCTGGAGAGAAAATTGAATATTATAATCTAAATTATGTATAGGAAATTTAGCATCCAGGGGGATTTTATATTCTTTTTCTATAGTTTCTTTAATATTAGAAAAATTTTGTGGAAAATTACCATTACTTGAATTTTTTTGAAAAGTTTGTCCAAACACTGTTGCTTTTTGTTGATTAGTAGTATATAGTTTATTAGCTTTTAATAACGAAGATTTAGGGAGAGGTTTTCCCTGGATGCGTTTTATTTTTGCCCATACTTCGGAGGCCTTGGACCGCCTATTTAGTGACGAACAGAATTTAGTCCAGGACTCCTTTTTTAATTTACACAGTTCTTGAGTAACTTTAAATTTACTTTCTTTAAATTTACCTAAGTTAGCAGGGGTTTTATCCTTCTGATGGTTTTTACGCATTTTATTTCTAAATTTAATCATTCTGGCAAGGTTATCATTCCACCAGGGAACTGAGTTATACCTGACTTTAGCATTTGAAATTGGAATAGTTTTATTAGCAATTACTGTAATATTATCAATCAAATTCTTATTATAAATGTCTATATTATTATTTCTAATATTATCCGGCTTCAGATTCAAGCATAATTGATAGAAACCTGGCCAATCTGCTTTATTAAAATTCCATCTTTCTTTAGCTTTAGGCGTTTCCCTCCATGACCCATTTAAGTTATAATGTGTAATAATAGGGAGGTGGTCGCTATTAAAGTCGTTGATGACCTGCCACTCGCATTTAGCCGCCATTTCCTCTGAGACCATAGTGAGGTCCAGCCAGGTCCAGGAATGGTAGGAGTCAGAAAAGAAAGTAGGAGAGCCATCATTTAAACATACAGTTTTAACAGTTTCCATAAATTGTTCAACAATAAGCCCTTGTTTATCATTAGTGGTCGATCCCCATAAAGAGTTACGGCAATTAAAATCTCCTACTATAATTAACTTATTAATTAATGTTTTAGAAATAGAGTCCAGGTAGTTATTTATATTTAAGTTATTATGTAGACTGCCTGGATGTACATAAAAATTATATATATCTACATTCTCGACTCCGCCATACACTGTAATGCCCAGGACCTCGATATTATTATTGGTCTCAGTGAGCGGGATGCGGGAGTACGACAGGTCACTCCTGACAAAAGTAGCTATACCTCCTCTGGTAGAAAAATTATTATTATAATAAAACCCAACATACCCCGTAATATTAAAACTATTAAAATATTTCTTATTTTTAGCTTTATCTTGATTACTATTATTTAGCCAGGTTTCCTGTATGCAAATGACATCTAAAACCGGTTTAGCGTCTACAATATATTTCTTTAATTCGTCTCCATGGTTTAACGATTTGATACCTTTAGCATTCCACTGGAGAATGGCCAAGCCTTTAAATTTTTCTATTTTATTTTTAATTTGTTTACTATCGTTGTTGTTGTTATTGTTATTGTTATAACTGTTATTTACACTATTATTATTGTTACTGTTATTGTTAAGTTTAATTAAATATTTAGATGCAGTTTTATTTCTCCTGTCTCCCATAATTAATTTGAGGCAGTACTATTTATTAACTCTATTAGTTTATTTAATCTAGTCTATATTATGATGACTAGGTGTGGAGACAGGAGTAGGCTTGGTCATTCTTGGTGCATACCAATTGAAGCTATTTTTCAATATTTTAGGATCTTTTATGTTAATGCCCAGATGGTGTGAAAAGGCTGCACAGGCTGAGTGTGTGGCTGTTTTAATGTTTTCTTCCTTTAAATTTCCCTTACCGGGGGCCCCCAGGGAACCGTCCAGAAACAACCCCACTAAGACACGCAGAAGTTGTTCTGCCGTTATGGGCTGGTCTGGACCGTTAATTATAGTTCTCATCAAGGGGGGGGGGGGGGGGGGGGGCTTTGTGTAGGCGTTCCCAGCATTAAAATTATTAGTTCTAAGGAGGGGGGGGGGGGGTGGGGCGGCTGCCGGTGTGTATCTTTGTTGCACGACTGGGTTAAAGGCCCCCCTTGACGGGTGGACGGACTCCTCTCTGGGCATGGAGTTTAACACCCGAATGGCTTCCTGATGGTGGTGGCACTCCTGACTACCTCTTGCAAACAACTTGTGTACCAGCATATCAAGCACACCTAATCACTATGGCAGGTAAAACACCTAACAATGGACCAGTCGTCTGCTCACAATTGGTGTTTGGTAATTTTACTACATCTACTGGGACCACGCTTACGCGTAACGGGATTCCCGTGCCGAGCAATCAATTGCAAGCTTCAATGTCGATCAAAGAAGAAGCCCACTGACAGAATCAGCTGTTCTATTTAACTGAATAAATGATAGGTGAAGCATTTTTTTTAAAGTACAGTTAAGTTGGTAATCTGTAATTTCTGTCCTAACACCCCCTTCCCAAAACACACTGAAAACATCCAGGGCTCGTGCTGTCTTTCGCTAATTAAAAATAATAAAACAAAAAAAGGCTAATAAAATTTGCATGTGGCTAAACTTTTGGTTAAGCCATTTTCTATCTTCTGATATGAACAAACGGTTACATAATCTATCCGACACCTCAAACATAATAATAATACCAAATATTCAATTAGCGTAATAGGGATCTCGCGACCGGTAACGAGAAACGGTGTTATCCAGAATACGGCGTAGGCCTTATGATGTTTGCGTATTTTAATAATCAAGGTTATTAATTTTAACGGCATGCATTCGACATGTATGACAGCAATGTGACAGTGATTCAATGTCTAGAAGATCTGTGACTTGTTATTTTAACTTTGTAAAGTCTTTGAACCAAAGTAATAAAAACAAACCGACAATGCATGTCAATTTGAATACACATGCCAGTTGAGGGCCGAAAGGCATGTAGGCTATCCCAAGGCCTTGGTTCAGCCAGACCGAGCGAAAACAAAACATTTGCTAAACGTTAAACCAAATGGACACGACGGACAGCAATCAAATAGTTAGGAAGAACGTTCGTTGGCTGAACTGAGGAAAGCTCTCGGCGCGAATATACGTAACGCTCCAGAGTCAGCTGACACCCACGTGTCAAGAGACATCATTGCGGACATTAAACAATACGATTATACAGTAGTAAGTCTTGATGTAAATTTGTAGAAAAACAATAGTTGTTTGCATCAATGCATACCTAACTGCAGTTTCGGTTATTTCCTATATCTTTGTTAATTTTGTACCTATGGCCCAGAGCACGCATGCAGATCGCGATCGCGGGAAATGAACATGCAGTATTTATACAAATTGCAGTTAAACGTACACTGAATTAGTTTACAATAATCATATTTGTTAGATAATGTAAGATATATATATTTGTGAGGTGACATTTAATAAGTTAGCTGGATTTCATAAATACCGTAAATTTTAATTTTATTAACGGTTTGGTTTTTTTTTTTTTTTTTTGGTTTTTTTAATTTATTTTTTATAAATGTAATATACTGTGCAGTCAGCATTCTTAGCCTAGGTATTTTACAAGCAGAAATCACAACAAGCATTTAGCACGACGCTGAAATCAACAGCAACAACATGGCGCAAATTATGAAATTGTTGGGGGTGGGGAATTGATGGGTTACTTTACAAAAGTTTTTAAAAACAACAAATACACATGATTAGCTGGATTGAAGGCAAACACTTAACTGTTTTCAACCCACTACCCCACTAATGTTGGCTTGATTTGTGTTATACTGATGCTAAATATGTAAGCTCCTTAAAACAATTCCTGGGGAAAGGTAACCTACACACAATAAAATATATATTTAGAAATGTCTCTAGTGCACCAGATACATTGTTAATTAAAACAGAAAACTGTTTCTGGATTTACCTGCTTCGTAATCATAAAAGGTTTGCTCAGTCACCATTTATACCATCAGAATGGAGGTGGGCGGATGGTGGGTTAGTGGTAAAGAAAGCATATAGCCTTACGTTTTAGTCTCTCTCTCTCTCTCTCTCTCTCTCTCTCTCTCTCTCTCTCTCTCTCTCTCTCTCTCTCTCTCTCGTCGAGTATCACATGCAGCAATTGCGGATTCTCCACCCCTATTTCTATCTGTATTTCTGGTTCCAGGCAGTGCACCACGACTGGTATATTACTGTTATTATTATATGTTCCTACCCTAAACGATGCCTCACAATAGGTTTATCGAAGACCGTGGTATCTACAGGGGTGATAAGAAGCAAGGGATTAAACAAGCAAGTGACTGCATCATTATCCCGTAATACTGTGTCAGCAAGTTAACCGTATTACTGACATTCAATCTCTTTCTATCGGCATATTATCATGCCTATGGGAAAGTGTATGTGTTCGTGCTTTTTCGTCGAGTATCATATGTGGTGACTGTGGATTCCCCACCCCATACTCACTTTCTCTCTCTCTCTCTCTCTCTCTCTCTCTCTCTCTCTCTCTCTCTCTCTCTCTCTCTCTCTCTCTCTCTCTAATTTAGAGTTTTATATCCCATATTATTCTTTAATTATTGATATTTGAAATGGAATATCCCCTACCTATTTTCAACAGTATACAGTATATGGTTTAAGCTAGATTCCAAAAAACAACCCACTCTGGTAATAACCCTCCTCTATCTCTCGCTCTCTCTCTCTCTCTCTCTCTCTCTCTCTCTCTCTCTCTCTCTCTCTCTCTCTCTCTCTCTCTCTCTCTCTCTCTCTCTCTCTCTCTCTCTCTCCCCCCTCTCTCTCTCCCTCTCCCCCCCCCCCCCTCTCTCTCTCGGTGCGTTCTTTTCATGTTCTTGCACTAATTTAGAGTGTTATATCTCATATTATTCTTTAATTATTGATATTTGAAATGGAATATCCCCTACCTATTTTCAACAGTATACAGTATATGGTTTAAGCTAGATAAACCCCACTCTGGTAATAACCCACCTCTCTCTCTCTCTCTCTCTCTCTCTCTCTCTCTCTCTCTCTCTCTCTCTCTCTCTCTCTCTCTCTCTCTCTCTCTCTCTCTCTCTCTCTCTCTCTCTCTCTCTCTCTCTCTCTCTCTCACACACACACACACACACACACACACACACACACACACACACACACACACACACACACACACACACACACACACACAGATGAGTTGGAAGATGCCATTGACGTTGTGAGGGTAAATAAAACATATAATTTAGAATGTTAGAACACTGGTCGTATGAAAACAATATCTTATATGATGGACAATTATCATCTACATTCTTGTGAACTGTCGTGAGTAAAGAAAAACAAACCCATATTTAGATTACCTTTCAACGGGGCGGGGCTTCAGCTTTAGTTGGGAGCCAGTGTCCCATGCCTATCGACGCCCATTATTTCCTCCTCTCCCCTCATTTCTCTGCCTCTCTGTTTCTGTCTCTCTGTCTCTGTCTGTCTGTCTGTATTTTTCTTTGTTTACCGCGTGTTTGACCTTGGCCTGTATTGCCAGATACGTGCTGGGTTATACACGTGTTTATAAATAATATTCTATTTCTCCTGTTCCAACCATGTCAGGTAAAACTGTTGATAGTATTATTAATGAGATGGACAGGAGTTTAAACTCTATCGCGGTCGATTTGGCTACCGAAAGAGCCAATTTGTCGGTTTCGTCACTTGACAGATCTAGCCTCCCCGACGTGTCCCACCTCGCTAGGGTAGACCGTATGACGTGGGACCCGCTGGGTGATACGAAAGCCGGCAAAAAGACGACACCGTTGTCATCGACCCCGTCAAAGCGCGCCAGACGTGACACCCCACTCCCCGATGATGGCCTCTTCTTCACAGTTGAAAAATACGTGAGGGGGATGCCTGCCCGGGGGGAGGGGATTTTGCAATCGGAGGATAGCGAACTCGCCCGCGAACTGGATTTTGATAATGAGCTGGAGGTTAGCAGGATCACCGATCGAACTAATGATGCATTTTTTTGCGTCCAGCCCTACTCGGTCGGAGGTCTGCTATGCGTCCAACAGCTCGGGGGTCGGGACATTAGTCTTCAAAATAAAAATAAAAGTTTGTCAGTCACATCTGATTCTGTTTTTGTTTTGAATAAGGGCGAGGTAAGCGCCCCAACTTCTGAATCTCCGACCCTCTCGGCCGAGCTACCCTCCCCCAGGTCGCCGACACCACCCCCGGGACCCCAGCTGGGTGAACAGAGGAAGAGGAAGGTTCCAGTTGCTCGGTCGGGTCAACTGGAACTGAAGAAAAAGGGAGGTGAGTGTAGCGTTAATGATAAGTTAAACGGCAGTAGCCATTATGCCGTTCCAACCAGCAACCCCTTCGCCGCTCTGTGGCGCCTACTCCCCAACTCCGACAGACCGTTCTAAAACTTATTCTAAAAACATAGGTAAATAAAAAAAGGAAATAAAAAATGTATCAGGTCAGAGGAGAATTCTTTTTGGAAACTTTGAACCCACCCCTTATGGGTTGGCATTTTTACAACACACAATTTTTGACATGCAAAAGAAATCAAATTCGGGGACGTTCAGGATTTTTTTTTTTTTTTTAATTCTAGACTTTCCAACGGACAGACGTTTATTAGGACCAACTGTGACGCCCCCTTCGCTGCCCTGGGGTCAGTGCTTAGTATCAGGCCCCACCCTGATAGTGGCGATGAGGTTGCGGTTGTTTTCAAAGAGTGCAGTGCTGAGCCCACTGATGGTGACAACAATAACCTATCAAATAGTCTGTCTAGTGATAGTTATATAGAAACGTTTTGGCCCGACCCTAGCCAAAGCTTGGCCCTGGCTGGGTCCATACACAAAAAACTTAACAAAACCCTCAGTCCCCGTCTCAAGTCCACTGCCATTGTTGACAGTCGAAAAGGTGTTGAGATGGGAATACGATTGCATCCGCGCTCTTAGCGGTGGAGACAGTTTCGACGTCATTCTACACCCCGAGCTAACTAACGTTGGAGCCATCTTCATAAATCAAGGCTAATATTCGTTCATCGTATTTAGCCTTGATACATGTCGTCAAGAAATCGTGCCACAAAATGCTTAAATTTCATTGGATGCGATGAGATCTGATTGCAACGAATCGCAACGCTCCTTATAGATTCCCTTGTTATTGTAAACAAAGATGGCAGCGTCAGCGTCCGTGGAAACGTGTCGTGTTTGTCACGATATGTTAAAAAAAAGGTTTCGGCGGTTAATTTTTGATATTGCTTTCAAGATTGTCACATGTTACCGATGCTGTGATTGGTCAGCGATGTCATCGTGTAAGGGACATAATCGGTGTTACAAATTTTCTTCCAATAGAGGGCGCTAGTAGTGGATATCAGTAATCTTGACTACATGTATCAAGGCTGAATACTAGGAACGAATATTAGCCTTGATTTATGAAGATGCGTTGCAGCTAGACGTGATTGCCTGTGCTCTCGACTTGCCCCCCCCCCCTCCTCCCTCCCCCACCTGGGGGGCTTGATAGCAAGCTTCGATGCATTGTTGGAGTTTCGCGTCGCGTATATCGGGTCACGGGCGACCGTGACCTTGGTGTACGGCGACGCGGCTCCAACGAAGAGGAGTGGAAGAAGAAGGAAGAAGAAGAAGCGTGCGACAGGGACGGCTCAGGGGGGAACAAAGCTGGCGGCCCAACCGCCAGCGCCGGTCCCTTCTGCGTCGCCACCCCCACCTACTCCGCGGAAGAGGACACGGCAGCGAACGGCTCCAGAGTCCCCCAAAGCAACGTACTCGCAACTTGACATAGGAATGTGTCAAGCACCGAGGGCGGCTCCACCAACTTCCACTCCCAAGACGCCGACTCAGGTGAAGCGGTTAACTATACCTACCGCTCACGTGGAGTCGGCGCCCGTTGTTGTTTGCGGCGGCCAAGTGGAAGGCGACTTCACCAGCAGCCGAGCCGCAAGAGGATAGACAACCGCCACCCCCTGTTGACAAGCAAGAAGCATGGCACTTAGCCACTGGCAAGATCAAGTGCCAATACAGACAGCTGGTCCAGGGGGACACCACAGACCCGGCAACGTTGAGAGGGAGATTCTGTAACCAGAACTGGAGGCGACTTCCAGATGGAAGTGACTGCGAGCTTCACTCACTCAATATCAAGAACAGGGGATCGGGACTGATAGTGACGCACCGGTGCCAAGGAGTCTTCTGACAAGCAATCCTGCTCGCTGAAATGGATAGCCACACCATACACATGATGATGAAGGCCATCTGCGGCACCGGGTACCACGTCATCATCACAGACTTGTTAACCAAGAAGAATCAAGTCCCGAACCTGAGTGCCAACCTACCTCTGGACTCGCCGTAGATAGCCAACCTTACCTAGGACAGGTAACCTCCTTTTTGGGCTTAGTTGGACGTAAACAATTTTGGCCGTGGATCAAAATTCTTATGTTTATTTTTTTGTAAATAGTCCAACGCACTTTACTTTGGCGCCCGTTCAATTGCTCAAATCACCTTAAAACCTTTTAGACCGAGCACTCAAACAATTTTGGGGTTTAATTTCTTAGTCCAGACATGTGTAGGATACAGCAGGTTATTCTCCGTAGGACCTAGTTTTTTGATCAACTACTAAACAAATTTTTATTCCAAATTCCGCCCACTTCAGGTGAGGTTCCCCAGTTCTACAAGAGTATCAAGCCTACTAGAGAGGGTGGGGTGTGAGCCAAGTTCGCCCCCCCCCCCCCCGCTGCTACCCAAGAAAACCCAGTTCCCTATCATACTGTTCACAGAGGAGGGTCGACTCAACAGGAAAGAGCCACCCCCCCCCCCCCCCCCATCTATGCGGAGAATTGTTAAGACTGACTTGAGAGGAGTTTCAGGGGGGACCCTACTTCAATCAGTCAGAATAGCCAACCCCAACTTGTCCATTACCAATATAACGGTATGGAATAATGGCTACCTGAATGTCCTGCTTGCCCACCCCCCGGGGGTGGGGACCATAACGGTGAAAGGGGTGGAACACACTCTGCATCCATATCAGGGTAAGCCTATTAAATGTGCCAGGTGCCAGAGATGGGGGCATACCCAAAGAAAATGCAGGTCGACAAGGGAGCACCCCGTCTGCTTTAGGTGTGGGATGGCTCACCCCAGGAGGACCCCAGACAGTCCGTGCACTAGACCTGTCTCTTGTGCGAACTGCCGGGGGCCCCATTGCACTCATGACAAGGAGTGCCCTGATTATAGGAGAGCGCTCCGCTTGATGGCTGATAGAGGTGCCCCAACAGGTCGGCCAGCAGGTAGACAGGCGATTCCACCGCACCACAACATCTCGGTAGCTGGCGCCAAAGAGCTAGAAAGACTGAGTCATCTAATGTAAACATGGGGACTCAGTCTACCAACCGTTCTTCATATGCCGGCGCGACCTCAGGGGCAAATAAATTGAATTCAGACCAACCGATTACGGCTCTCGATTTGGTTAGGGTCATTTCAGGAATATTTTTGACTCGAGAGGTTCCAAAAGCCCCCCACTCAAAATTGTTCTTAGATGACATTATTGAGGCTTCCAGAAATGCGTGCAGGGTTCTAAATGATCACCTGGCTAATAAAGTCAATGCTAATGCCATTGAATCACGTAGTGTTCCATGGTATAAAGCCAGGGATCTTGTTATTACTGAGAGCAGGACAAATACTAGTGTGGACTAACTCTTAGTAGTTCTTCTAACTAGTACTGTCCCGCCACTCATCATGTCTAGACACCTGATATATAAAAATAATATTAATAGCAATAGTATTAACCATAATATTAAGAAGGTTGATCATCAGGGCCTGGCTATTCTGCAATGGAATGCCTGCGTACCAAAGGACCAGAGCTTAAAAACGTTTTGGAAATAAATAAAGATATAGATGTTATTGCCATTCAGGAGTCCTGGAATCCAAATGTGACAGACAAAATTAAGCGGAGTAAATTATTTACAGAATATAAAATTGCCGGTTATACTGGACTCTTTTTTTTACGAATGACAATACTATTAGGGGAGAGGCGGCTACCTTTATCAGAAATGGTATATCCCACTCACAAATTGGGACTGCTAATACCCATTAAAGTATCGAGTCAGTGGGGGTATCTATTCACACTAAAACAGGGGATATCAATATTTTTAATTATTATGTTCACCCTACGACTTCCGGTAAACAAATAAATTTAAATAATTTTTTGGCACCGATTGGTAACTGTTCAAACATTTTATTATTTTAGGGGATTTTAATTGTAAAAATAAATTATGGGGTTCTAAAGTTACCAATCTTCAAGGCTGTACTATAGATACTTTTATTGAAAAATTAAAGTTGGCCTGTTTAAATGACGGAAGTTCGACTTTTCTTTCAGACTCCTACCATACTTGGTCTTGTTTGGATATTACGCTAGTCTCTAATAATATAGCGGCAGGTTGTGAGTGGGAGGTCCTGGATGACTTGGGTAGCGACCATCTCCCAGTCAAGACCACTTATAATATTTCAAATATTTGGATAGATAAAGTAAAGGATAAGAATAAGTGGAATTTTGATAGAGCAGACTGGTCTAAATTTGGACACCTTTGTGCCATTCTAAATCATGAGCAGATAAGAGATAACAATATTGATAAATTTAATAAAAATTTAGTTTTGGCTATTATCAATATTGCTAAAGAGTCAATTCCGAATTACTCTATGAAAAATAATTATAACCCAGTCCCGTGGTGGACTGAGGAACTTTCAAAATTAAAAAAAAATTAAGAAATAAAGCTAGAAAGCTTTTACAAAAATCTAATACTCAGGAAAATATTAGAAACTTTAAAGATATAACATATAAATTAAAACTCAGTATTACTAAAACTAAACAGGCCTCATGGACTCAGTTTTGTGGTTCTCTAAACAAGAAGTCAAAGGTTAGCGAGGTGTGGTCAAAGATCAAAAGGGTGAAGGGGAAACCTGTCAATAATAAAGTCTTACTTAAAAATAATAAGTCCTGTAAATCGAATCAGGACAAAGCTAATTTATTAGGAGCTACTTTTAAAAATAATTCGGCTACCACTAATTACACTAGAGAATTTCAAACTAGGAAAATTAAAATTGAAAAAGATAGTCCCATCCCCCAAGAACCCTGCTCATTGAAAGATGACCTCCCATGTGCACCTTTTACATTGCAGGAATTGTTTAGTGCTTTTGGTGGCCGAAAGGCCACAGCTCCTGGGCCAGATAATATCAGTTATATATATTTTTTTTAAATATGCCCACCAAAACACTTGAACTCTTCCTGGAATTATTTTATTTAATATGGAGTGAGGGTCATCTGCCCTTAGAGTGGAAACACGCAGAAGTGTTTGCACTTCCAAAAATGGGTAAGGATCTCTCACTCCCTACTAACTACAGACCTATATCATTAACATCAAGCGTCTGCAAGACTATGGAGTGCATGGTAAACAATCGCCGTATCCACTTTCTGGAGGTAAATAAGTTATTGTCTATTTTCCAGAGTGGTTTTAGAAAGCACCACTGCACCATAGATCACCTTGTTCGACTCCAAACCGAGGCAAAAGATGCCCTGCGGAATGGACACAGGGTAGGTGGAGTGTTTGTGGATATAGAAAAGGCGTACGACATGGTCTGGCGACGTGGCCTGTTAATTAAAACATATCAAATGGGGATCAGAGGAGCGATATTTATAGTAAAGTTTGTTTCATTTAACGACGCCGCTAGAGCACATTGATTTTTTATCTTATCATCGGCTATTGGACGTCAAACATATGGTCATTCTGACACTGTTTTTAGAGGAAACCCGCTGTCGCCACATAGGCTACTCTTTTTACGACAGGCAGCAAGGGATCTTTTATTTGCGCTTCCCACAGGCAGGATAGCACAAACCATGGCCTTTGTTGAACCAGTTATGGATCACTGATCGGTGCAAGTGGTTTACACCTACCCATTGAGCCTTGCGGAGCACTCACTCAGGGTTTGGAGTCGGTATCTCGATTAAAAATCCCATGCCTCGACTGGGATCCGAACCCAGTACCTACCAGCCTGTAGACCGATGGCCTGCCACGACGCCACCGAGGCCGGTCTTTTATTTATAGATTTTTGGAAGATAGAACAATCGCTGTTAATGTTAATAGCTGTTTTTTTCCCCCATTTTAACATTAGAAAATGGTATCCCACAAGGCTCAGTGATAGCGCCCACTTTATTTGCAATTTTTATTAATGATTTGGCGGAGGCACTTATCACTACTAATACAAGTAATACAACTAAATTAAGTATCAGTCTTTTTGCAGACGATACTGCCTTCTGGAGAGTTGGAAATAATTATGATGACCTTCAAACAGATCTCCAGTTGGATGTTAATAACTTGGCTTTGTGGTCTAGAGCTTGGGGTGTTACCATTTCTAAATCTAAAACTAAAAGCATTGTTTTTCATAAAAAAAGACAATTTAAATCCGTGTGTGATCTAAAACGTAAACTGAACGAGGTTATTATTAACCAGGTGCAATCGGTCAAATTTCTAGGAGTAATCTTTGACCACAATCTTAGTTTTGGAGAACACATAGCTGAGGTGACTGGTAATTGTACAGTATATATTAATTTACTCAGGGTATTATCAGGCACACGGTGGGGCGCTGATAGAAAAACGCTGCTCATGATATTTGAGGCCTTTATTGTGTCCAGATTGCAGTATGGCGCTCAGGCCTTTGGGTGTGCCTCCCAGACTCAGCTGAGAAAACTTGATAGTGTGTATGGTAGAGCACTCAAGATAATAGTTGGGGGCACTATCTGCACACCATATGATAGTATCTTGGTAGAGCTGGGGGTAATGCCATTGGCCATGAGGAGAATCAGGCAGGGGTTGAAATATATAAATAAAATACGTAGCCTTGTGCCTGACTCTCCAGTTAACAACCTCAAACCAGTTAAAATTAATATAAACAGAGATAGGGACATATCTATTGTATCTTATCTTAACAAATTTACGAATGACTTTGGGATAGTTGGGCTTCCACTAAGCATAATAGAGACTTATGTCGATCTGCCGTGGCGGGTCACCATCCCAAAAGTTCATTACCACATCAGGGAAGAAATTATTAAAACTAATAATCTGAATTGTAAAAAAAAATATTTTTCAAGCAGTTGTTGGAGAATTTTACCCGGATGTGACTCAGGTCTATACAGACGGGTCGAAGGACCCAGCCACTGGGAAAACAGGAATGGCCTTTGTAATAAAAAATATAAAATCTACAAGGAAATCGGTAGCTATTAGGGCTAGGCTATCATATAATATTTCAGTTTATACTTCAGAGCTAATGGCCATACTGTATTCCCTGAAGTGGATAGAAAGGTATCATAATAATAATAATAGCCCCAATAGATATGTCATTTTCTCTGACAGCCTTAGTGCCCTGCAGGCAATCAATGGAGCCCATAGTGTCAGACCCGAAATTATTCAAAACATTTATAAAATTTATTATAAAATCGTTACTAAGGGGACGGAACTCATTATGGAGTGGGTCCCGGTGTAAAAGGAATTCAGGTCCGTAGGACCTCCATAGCTTAGGAACCATAGTCCTACCCGGACTTTCATTCCTGGTTTATTTTTAAGTTGTTTTTATCCTAGGACTTGAATTCCTACCAGACTTAAATTCCTTCTACAACAGTGACAGAAATACTAGTCCGGCAAATTAGATGTCCGTTTATTAGTGTGATGGATAAGTGTACGAGTCTATTAAGATTATTGTGGGTTCAAATCTCCATGTCAAAAACTATTTTTAAGTTTGAGTATCAACTTAATTCTTTTTTTACGTCATAGACTTGTGGGTCAGACACGTGAGTGAATTTTTTTAATCGTCTTACATTTTTGTTACAATATTGAAGTAGGACGAATATCTTGCTTTTTTCAAAAGTATATAAAGCAACTACAGATATGAAGTAGGCTATATGTCCATGTGTTCAACACGAAGAACTATACCCCCCCCCCCCCCCCCCTCAATATGTATTGTTTTAAAAATATATATATGAAAACTGGTAACTCCAAAACAACTAACATTTGGTGAACAACAAAAGACAATTTCTATATGCATCAGCATAATGTTTAATAATATGTTTTGTAAGTTTATATTTTGACGGTAAGTCACAATCTGATTAATTGTGATTTTCTAATCTTTGTCCGATCAGACTTCCATTCCTCGGAATCCTAGTCTGTGGGACCTGTATTCCTCGGAATTTAAGTCTGTGGGACGTGCATTTCGAGGATTGTAAGTCCGTGGGACTTTTATTCCTGGTACTCCTAGTCCACAGGACTTTCAATCCTAGTATTCCTAGTCCTCTGGAATTTATTTATTTATTTATAACTAGTACTATAATGATCAGTTACTACAATATAAAATAACAGGAATAATAAGCATGACATTTTGACTTTTATTGATGAACAATTAAAAATTGCATCAAAACACTTGAAATTAATTATCACTGACTGCCTTATGGCAGTTTCGACCATAAAAAGCATAAGATATGAGTTGGGGAAAGGGTCTCTGTATAATTATACCTGGCCGTTAGGATCATCATAAGCGTTCGAGACTGGGTGGAGGTGTGAGTCGAGTGGGGGGGGGGGGGGGGGAGAGCAATGGACACGTTCGGGCAAAATGAGCTGGCCTAAAATCTTCACCATGCAATTCCATAATTTTACTCACAATATTAGTTGTAACAATGCAGACTGATTTGTTTGGAATCCTATTTAGCATCTTGGTAGTAATGCGAATATAAATATACGTTGTGTTCCAGATTCGGACATTTTCGTTTCATTCGAGCAATAATGATCTGCATGCCTCCCCCACCCCTTCTCCCAAAAAGGGAGTCTGAATGCCTGTTGCGACCAAAACGGTCAGGTGTAAAAGTATCATGTGTAGTTAGTCTGCTTAAAAGGATCTTTGTAAATTGTGTGTGCATATTATTGACAGTATGATAATTGTTCAGGGATTACTGTTTTGTTTTAGTCGGTGTAGTAGCCCATTGAGCTGCTAAAACCCACTCTTAGTCATTGATATTTCTATTAATTGATAAACATGAATGAAAACCATTTAACATATTTGTTTATCGATGGTATGGTTTGTTGGGACTAAGATATCATATAGGCTAGAGTCTGATATGTCATATGTTAGACCAAATTAATTTTTTAAATGAGCAAACTTGACAAAGCAGGCACATGTTCAGTAAGCTATGCAGGGGAGAGGTCAAGAAATTTGCTTTGAAGAGGGGTGTTTAGAACACGCCACCCCACCCCACACCCTATGTAAACTCGCCTGCAACATTATTGACAGAAAGGCACAAACTTAAAATTATATAATAACAAGATAATGTATATTTTATAGCTAAATTATTATTAATATTATTATTATTATTATTATTATTATTATTATTATTATAATCATCATCAAATACAAATATATAATGTCTAACAGATAATTGTGTTGGTATATCATGTGGGCAAGTTATACTTATTTGCGAGTACTAATATGCTTCGAATTATGGTAAATGTTTTTGAGTTACTTTTACATGTTTAAACATTTATTAGTTGGAACAATACGCAATGAATAAAGACCTTGGTTCTGCTCATGTAATAAGGTCAACAAAATATGTACAAACAAATATTGGAATAAATAGAAAATATTTAAATAAAGAGAGGCGCTAGTATCCTAAGTTAATTAAATAAACCAAAAAGAAACTGTTTTTCTTTTGTTTCCCTTTATAATTTAATTTGTATGTGTACGACCGGACTTAAAATTTGATTGTCCAGGAATTTGTCGAGGAACAATAATCTGAACTCCCACTAAAATCTTCCTGGTGACTCCCATTAGGTTTATATTCGAACCTCCCTCAGATCAGACCACGCTACTCCCACGCAAAGAAGGAAGGAAATCAACATTAGAGTTGCGTGTATATGTTTAAATTATTCGCGTATATGAATGTGCTTATTTACGGTTTAGAAGATTAACACACTTCCACCAGCTTTGATATGAATCTACAATTTTTAAATCAGGTTGAATTCTCATACATACTGGTTTTGCGTTCTCAAGACATACCCACAGAGGTCATAAATACTGAAAATGCACCCATATGCACTACCTCCTCAAAATATTATTTTGCGAGATTCATTCCCTTAATGGCAGGTCGATCACGTGATTTCAAACATGAGTATTATGGCGTCACTGTCCAAATAAACGAGTCTATACACACGCACACATACACACACGGACACACACACACACACACACACACACACACACATATATATATATATAGGCGTTATGTATATATATATACTATAGATATACTATAATTGACAAATAGACAGAAATATAGACAGACGGATGGAAAGATAAGATATAAGTCTATAATTTGTGTGATTTTCTACGACAAAAGCAAATCGATCGTCCGGTCCTAATGTTTAGGTAAAGCTTTGTTCACGCTACCTTATTTATTTATGTTATTAAAATGCTATTTTTGTACTTTCAATATTTCTTATTTTATGTAAATTATATCCCTTATTCAGGTTTGTTACTACCGATGTAGTGAGAGAGAGAGAGAGAGAGAGAGAGAGAGAGAGAGAGAGAGAGAGAGAGAGAGAGAGAGAGAGAGAGAGAGAGAGAGAGAGAGAGAGAGAGAGAGAGAGAGTGGTTGTGTGTGTGTGTGTGTGTGCTTTGAGGTTTACTAACTGAGAACACGTGTTGGGATGGGCCACTATCTCTTTGTTTGGCAATCTATCCTATAGTCCGTCCCATCATCCCACAAAACTGATGTGTATATATCATTTCAGTTTGAACTGAGGTAAGAAGAAAAGTAAAAGTGTTTTGGAAATAACTAAAACTAAAACAACGTTATTTTTGTGTGCAATTAAAAAAACTATCGGCTAAGAAACAAATAAGCATGTAGTAAAGTTCATAGTATAAAAAGGCGTTCCCTGTGGGAAGGACTATAGATTACTAGAGATGCAAATTACGCCATTGACGCACCTACTCCGATGCTGATCAGGTCCGTCACTGATCTGATACATGATTTATTGAAATTGCAACGTAAATAATATCACCATATTTCAAGGAAAACAGCATAAACTAAGATTTGTTATTGTATTCTTTATTTGTCAAGTCATGCAGTCTGTAGCCATATAACAAATTAGAAGCTGTGACTTTAATGGTATCACCTATTAGTGACATACTTATTTGCACGTGGTAATAAATATATAGTCATTTTTTTATGGACAGTAGGTGAATCTATTTAGACGTTGCTTATGGTAATAATGATGTTCATTTTATCTGTCGCTTATGTACTGTACACAGTATACAGTAAGACGAAATTGTAATTGTCTTCTATTTAATTTGTATTACAAACTGAACAGATTGTGTTAGTTCCGGACTGTGTTATATTTCCTATTTGTTTTGAAATAGATTATGCGCAGATAGCTGGGATATACATGCATGCAATGATTAATTATGTAGGTTACACCATATTCATATATTATTAACAACTTGAACAATCATTTATCAGTTTTTAACAGAGTCTGGCCATTATTTACAATATGTACAAAGTTAATATTGTTTGACCAATATTGACAATATGTGCAAAGTTAACAGTGTTGAACAATATTTACAATATGCTGAAAGGTAACAGTGTTTGACCAATATTGACAACATATACAGTTTAGGTCTCTCTACACTGATGACTTCCGTGTGAGAGTTCACTGATAACGGTCCACTATAGTTCCTAATCGTGACACAAGTTATGGTTCACATATTCACTTCTAGGAAATGTTGAAGGATTAAAACAATATGTATGTTTAATGGTAAGCCTTGTGGCTGTATTTTGTCCATGCTATTTTGTAATATTGTGCATTGACCTTTTGGAACATGGGTGTATAGCGCAAGAAACAGCCGGGGTGAACCGGTTAATGAACCACCTGTTTGGACCGGTACTACAGCCAGATGCGGTCATATATCATAAACACTGAGACGGAAATGTTCTCAATGTTGGAGTGAAAATAAATGCTTCTATAATGTATGTTCGCAATGGTGTATGTTGTTAGTGTCAACGATAACCCGTTCTATTGGCAATCTTCATTTGAAGTTGAGCAATTTAACATGGGTTTCAATGGCAGATGACATCTGTGTGGTGAGACCTTACAGTGTTGACCAAACTTTACGATATGTAGACAGTTAACAGTGTTCACCATTATTTACAATATGTCCAATGTTTACAGTGTTTGACCAAAATGTACAATACATGTATATACAAATTTTACAATGTTGACAAAATTTGAAATATGTACAAAGTTAACAATGTTAATCAATATTCATAATATATACACATTTAATAGTATTGATCAATCATTACAATACTTAAAAAGTTTAAAACATTGACCAATATTTACAATATGTTCTAATATACTCTGTCTCATTTATATTATATGTTCATGACGAACATAAATGTGCACGATTGGTTATGTGTGATATCGCAGGTAGCCTACTAGGTGTGTCTTAGGAAATGCGATATATACAATATTTTCTGACCACTCTCATGTCGGTCATCTTGAAATTCAAAATGGCCGTCATTTTCATACATTTTCGTTATATATCTCCACTCCCATTTAACACAGAAACATATTTTTGGGGTATATTAAAACATTTTATGTCAGTGAATTCAAAAATATTTTTATTATTGATCTGATCATGGTAACCATCGTGAAATTGTTTTTTCTCTCTATCTTTACTCCCACTTAACACAGAAAAAATAACATCTATGCTCTCAGTTGTAAAAAAAAAAAATTGTTGTCTGATCTTGGCAGCCATCTTGAAATTCAAAATGGCTGCCATTTTAACATATTTGTCAAATATCTCACCTCCCGGTTATCAGGGAAGCACAATTTATTTTTCTATGTACATTTTTATAGTTCATGAATTGGTTGGATTCATTTATATAGTCATTCAGTCATGGCAACCATCTTGAAATTCAAAATGGCCACCACTTCAGATTAATGTAGAAGCACAATTTTGCTGTCTATGTACGTTTCAGTAGTCAATGAATATAATGGTTTAGATTAATAGTCATCCAGTCATGACAAACATCTTAAAATGGCTGTCATATGGCAATTTAAAACGACAATTAATTTAATCATTTGGTAAATCATATTAACCCTAGTCCACCTACAATTGCAATTTTGTGATCCTAAGTACATTTTTAGGTCAAATAATTAACATGTTGCAATATTAATGAGTGTTATGTTCTATATTTTAAACTAATGAAATAAAGAAACATACCTATTGTAAATAATAATCCATAATAGCATATTAGACATCTACTTCATCTGTCATGGTATGCTTACACTAAAGGTACTGAAAACGTACTGACACCAGTTGCATCTGATCAGCTGTATCACAGCCTTCGGGGCAGAATGTACTTCCAAAAGCACAGACACAAACATACCAACCCCCATGACCCAACCAAGTCTGCAAGGATTAAGAATATTTTAATGTAGCATGGAATCTTGATCTCAGATATTTTCTTGGAGATGTTGCCTTTGGGTATGCTGTTTCCATGTCCCAGATATATGTGGCAGTGTTTCTACACTTTAGTTTGGTGATGGCTTCTTGAACTTCTTTCATCTCAAGAGCAGCTGCATCAGTTGTGCTTGGTTCCATGCTGTAAAATCTTCACATTTGCACTGACCTCTTTGTATGGTTCATAGCCGATTCCAAGCTGGCATCATTGTTATCTGTTGAGCTTTCGTGAATACATTGAATTCTCTTTATTACTGTCCACCAATGTGTTCGTTTGATTCCATGTCTAGACACAGTTCATTATAAAATGGTTGCAGGTTGATCTAGTTGTGATATAGGCCTACGATGAAACCATCTCGTGATGAAAACGCAACAGTATGTGTCTTTGATGCAGAAATCCACGTCATTTCCTGTCAGGATTACTTCAGGTGTATGAGGAATCATGAACATGTCTGCTTCTTCCTGTGTACTGACACCTGTGACAAGATGTCATTTTGGTACATTTCAGAGAGAACATCTTTTATTGAGTCTATATAACCTTATCTGCCAGATGTATTATGAGACGATCCTGTGTATATCTACTTGATGTCATTGGTAGGTAGCATCCTGAACATACAAGTTATCCCCACTACCTAGGCCAACATTTTCGAAGTTAATTTAGCACTACGATATTAGACATAGACTGTTGGGTTCTGATTCTGGGAAGATTACACACATGGGTCCCAATACATAATTATAGGTACAGACGTAAATCACAACCAGATCAACATGGAAATAATTTATAACGAACTTGGTTCAGAAAGAACCTCAGCATTAGAAGGCTTTCATGCAGTAACTGGGTGTGACACAACAGGACAAATTGGTGGTAATGGCAAACATATATATTATTGGATGTATTTGGGATATATCCACGAGCTATATTTGAAGCTCTTAACCAGTTTGGAATTGATGATGAATCGTACGACGCAGAAGCCAGTAAAATAGAAATATTTTACTGCATAGTTTTAAATTCAAGGGTCATTTGTTCAACTGATGCAGCTATTCTGAGAGGAAAGAAGCCATCACCAATCCAAAGTGTGTAAACATTGCCACATATCTCTGAGACAGCATACCCAAAGAGCACATCCACAAGAAAATACTTGAGCTCAAGATTCATGGTTGGGTCAAGGAGAATAATATATATATATTGGAGGTGCAAGCTGCACCAAAGGCTGTGGCAGGACTGACCAGCGCAGCTATGGTATATGTAAATGTTCAGGTAGTAACAAACACAACCTGCAAAACACTACACGTGCTACTGGTGATGATTGCTGCAATACACCTGTCATTACAAACTAGATACTCAATCAGGGGTTACATTAGAAAACAAATTAGTTTCACCTAATTTTCAGATATGTAGGGGATTTGAAATTAGAAAAAAAATGTTAATTTAAACAACATTTTATTAGCCAGATACTAAATGTTGTAGCCACTTTGTATACAAACGTAGCAATTGTCCAATTGTGAATTACTGTTTACAATTGGTAAATTCCTCTATTTCAATAGTTTAATATCTAAAACATGAACATCCTTAGTAATG
The DNA here is from genome assembly GCF_016097555.1 of Gigantopelta aegis. NCBI lineage: Eukaryota > Metazoa > Mollusca > Gastropoda > Neomphalida > Peltospiridae > Gigantopelta > Gigantopelta aegis. Next base: position 12,169,188 of record NC_054699.1, on the reverse strand, counting down.
GAATATTTTAATTATGTCATGTAAAATGTACATGGACAAAGAGGAAACTTATTTGGTCATTTTGAATGTCTATATGGCTGCCAATGTAAATTACAAGGTGGTTGCCATGACTAGAAGATGGTTATACAAATGTCACCAATTAATTCATTGTCCCTACAAATGTACATAGAACAATATATTTTGCTTCTACGTCATCCGATAGTTAAGATATATGAACAATACACTCAAATGGTGCCGATTTGGAATCTCAAGATGATGGGTCGTGATTGGAGGACTATAAAAATGTCACCAATGAATTCATGACTACAGAAATGTACATGGACAAATACTATTGTGTTTCTATGTTAATCAGGAGTTGAGGCAATTGGAAAAAATATATTAAAGTGGTGGCCATTTTGAATTTCAAGATGACTGCCTATGTCAGACAACAATTTTCCTTTTGTACAAATTCATTCACTGAGCTCATAAATGTAAAGATATATCCAAATTGTTGTTGTGGGCCAACTGAGAGGAAAGATATTTAAAAATATATTTAATTCACGGATATTTTGAATTTAAAGATGGCAGGTATGTCCAAATGGCTAAACAAAATGTTCTGAGCTAGTTCATTGACGTCAAAAATGCAAATAGACACACATATTCTGTGTCTATGTTAACAGGGAATAAAACTATATGTAAATTATCCTAAAATGATGGCTATTTTGAATATTAAGATCACTGTCATGATCAAATGACCGAAACAAATGCTACCAATATATTTCTAATTATGGATAGTTTTAAGAATAATACGAAATACATTTTATTAACTTAAGCAAAAAAAAAACGAAAAATGAAAATAAGAAGCAAATTGACATAACTCCCTGGACTAACACCTGGTCTGTTACACATTTTGAACCTTTTTTATGTTGGTGTATAGACGTACGATTATTTCACCACTTAGTATTTACTAACTGAGAACACGTGTTGGGATGGGCCACTATCTCTTTGTTTGGCAATCTATCCTATAGTCCGTCCCATCATCCCACAAAACTGATGTGTATATATCATTTCAGTTTGAACTGAGGTAAGAAGAAAAGTAAAAGTGTTTTGGAAATAACTAAAACTAAAACAACGTTATTTTTGTGTGCAATTAAAAAAACTATCGGCTAAGAAACAAATAAGCATGTAGTAAAGTTCATAGTATAAAAAGGCGTTCCCTGTGGGAAGGACTATAGATTACTAGAGATGCAAATTACGCCCATTGACGCACATCTACTCCAATAGCATGATACTGATCAGGTCCGTCACTGATCTGATACATGATTTATTGAAATTGCAACGTAAATAATGTCACCATATTTCAAGGAAAACAGCATAAACTAAGATTTGTTATTGTATTCTTTATTTGTCAAGTCATGCAGTCTGTAGCCATATAACAAGTGGTATGTGACTTTAATGGTATCACATATTAGTGACATACTTATTTGCACGTGGTAATAAATATATAGTCATTTTTCTTATGGACAGTAGGTGAATCTATTTAGACGTTGCTTATGGTAATAATGATGTTCATTTTATCTGTCGCTTATGTACTGTACACAGTATACAGTAAGACGAAATGGTAATTGTCTTCTATTTAATTTGTATTACAAACTGAACAGATTGTGTTAGTTCCGGACTGTGTTATATTTCCTATTTGTTTTGAAATAGATTATGCGCAGATAGCTGGGATATACATACATGTAATGATTAATTATGTAGGATACACCATATTCATATATTATTAACAACTTGAAAAATCATTTATAAGTTTTTAACAGAGTTTGGCCATTATTTACAATATGTACAAAGTTAACATTGTTTGACCAATGTTGACAATATGTGCAAAGTTAACAGTGTTGAACAATATTTACTATATGCTGAAAGGTAACAGTGTTTGACCAATATTGACAATATATACAGTTTAGGTCTCTCTACTTCCGTGTGAGGGTTCACTGATAACGGTCCACTATAGTTCCTAATCGTGACACAAGTTATGGTTCACATATTCACTTCTAGGAAATGTTGGAGGATTAAAACAATATGTATGTTTAATGGTAAGCATTCTGGCTGTATTTTGTCCATGCTATTTTGTAATATTGTGCATCGACCTTTTGGAACATGGGTGTATAGCGGAAGAAACAGCCGGGGTGAACCGGTTAATGAACCACCTGTTTGGACTGGTACTACAGCCAGATGCGGTCATATAGCATAAACACTGAGACGGAAATGTTCTCAATGTTGGAGTGAAAATAAATGCTTCTATAATGTATGTTCGCAATGGTGTATGTTGTTAGTGTCAACGATAACCCGTTCAATTGGCAATCTTCATTTGAAGTTGAGCAATTTAACATGGGTTTCAATAGCAGATGACATTTGTGTGGTGAGACCTTACAGTGTTGACCAAACTGTACAATATGTACACAGTTAACAGTGTTGACACATATTTACAATATGTCCAATGTTTACAGTGTTTGACCAAAATGTACAATACATGTATATACAAATTTTACAATGTTGACAAAATTTGTAATATGTACAAAGTTAACAATGTTAATCAATATTCATAATATATACACATTTAATAGTATTGATCAATCATTACAATACTTAAAACGTTTAAAACATTGACCAATATTTACAATATGTTCTAATATACTCTGTCCCATTTATATTATATATTCATGACGAACATAAATGTGCACGATTGGTTATGTGTGATATCGCAGGTAGCCTACTAGGTGTTTCTTAGGAAAGACGATATATACAATATTTTCTGACCACTCTCATGTCGGGTCATCTTGAAATTCAAAATGGCCGTAATTTTCATACATTTTCGTTATATATCTCCACTCCCATTTAACACAGGAACATATTTTTGGGGTATATTAAAACATTTTATGTCAGTGAATTCAAAAATATTTTTATTATTAAACCATCGTGAAATTGTTTTTTTTTCTCTCTATCTTTACTCCCACTTAACACAGAAAAAATAACATCTATGCTCTCAGTTGTATAACAAAACAATTTGTTGTCTGATCTTGGCAGCCATCTTGAAATTCAAAATGGCTGCCATTTTAACATGTTTGTCAAATATCTCACCTCCCGGTTATCAGGGAAGCACACTTTATTTTTCTATGTACATTTTTATAGTTCATGAATTGGTTGGATTCATTTATATAGTCATTCAGTCATGGCAACCATCTTGAAATTCAAAATGGCTACCACTTCAGATTAATGTAGAAGCACAATTTTGCTGTCTTTGTACGTTTCAGTAGTCAATGAATCTAATGGTTTAGATTAATAGTTATCCAGTCATGACAAACATCTTAAAATGGCTGTCATATGGCAATTTAAAACGACAATTAATTTAATCATTTGGTAAATCATATTAACCCTAGTCCACCTACAATTGCAATTTTGTGATCCTAAGTACATTTTTAGGTCAAATAATTAACATGTTGCAATATTAATGAGTGTTATGTTCTATATTTTAAACTAATGAAATAAAGGAACATACCTATTGTAAATAATAATCCATAATAGCATATTAGACATCTACTTCATCTGTCATGGTATGCTTACACTAAAGGTACTGAAAACGTACTGACACCAGTTGCATCTGATCAGCTGTATCACAGCCTTCGGAGCAGCTTGCACTTCCAAAAGCACAGACACAAATATACCAACCCCCATGACCCAACCAAGTCTGCAAGGATTAAGAATATTTGGATGTAGCATGGAATCTTGATCTCAGATATTTTCTTGGAGATGTTGCCTTTGGGTATGCTGTTTCCATGTCCCAGGTATATGTGGCAGTGTTTCTACACTTTAGTTTGGTGATGGCTTCTTGAACTTCTTTCATCTCAAGAGCAGCTGCATCAGTTGTGCTTGGTTCCATGCTGTAAAATCTTCACATTTGCACTGACCTCTTTGTATGGTTCATAGCCGATTCCAAGCTGGCATCATTGTTATCTGTTGAGCTTTCGTGAATACATTGAATTCTCTTTATTACTGTCCACCAATGTGTTCTTTTGATTCCATCTCTAGACACAGTTCATTATAAAATGGTTGCAGGTTGATCTAGTTGCGATATAGGCCTACGATGAAACCATCTCGTGATGAAAACGCAACAGTATGTGTCTTTGATGCAGAAATCCACGTCATTTCCTGTCAGGATTACTTCAGGTGTATGAGGAATCATGAACATGTCTGCTTCTTCCTGTGTACTGACACCTGTGACAAGATGTCATTTTGGTACATTTCAGAGAGAACATCTTTTATTGAGTCTATATAACCTTATCTGCCAGATGTATTGTGAGACGATCCTGTGTATATTTACTTGATGTCATTGGTAGGTAGCATCCTGAACATACAAGTTATCCCCACTACCTAGGCCAACATTTTGGAAGTTAACTTAGCACTACGATATTAGACACAGACTGTTGGGTTCTGATTCTGGGAAGATTACACACATGGGTCCCAATACATAATTATAGGTACAGACGTAAATCACAACCAGATCAACATGGAAATAATTTATAACGAACTTGGTTCAGAAAGAACCTCAACATTAGAAGGCTTTCATGCAGTAACTGGGTGTGACACAACAGGACAAATTGGTGGTAATGGCAAACATATATATTATTGGATGTATGTGGGATATATCCACCAGCTATATTTGAAGCTCTTAACCAGTTTGGAATTGATGATGAATCGTACGACGCAGAAGCCAGTCAAATATAAATATTTTACTGCATAGTTTTAAATTCAAGGGTCATTTGTACAACTGATGCAGCTATTCTGAGAGGAAAGAAGCCATCACCAATCCAAAGTGTGTAAACATTGCTACATATCTCTGAGACAGCATACCCAAAGAGCACATCCACAAGAAAATATTTGAGCTCAAGATTCATGGTTGGGTCAAGGAGAATAATATATATTCAAGCTGCACCAAAGGCTGTGGCAGGACTGACCAGATGCAACTATGGTATATGTAAATGTTCAGGTAGTAACAAACACAACCTGCAAAACACTACACGTGCTACTGGTGATGATTGCTGCAATACACCTGTCATTACAAACTAGATACACAATCAGGGGTTACATTAGAAAACAAATTAGTTTCACCTAATTTTCAGATATGTAGGGGATTTGAAATTTAATTTTTTTTTTTAATTTAAACAACATTTTATTAGCCACATACTAAATGTTGTAGCCACTTTGTATACAAACGTAGCAATTGTCCAATTGTGAATTACTGTTTACAATTGGTAAATTCCTCTATTTCATTAGTTTAATATCTAAAACATGAACATCCTTAGTAATGGAATATTTTAATTATGTCATGTAAAATGTACATGGACAAAGAGGAAACTTATTTGGTCATTTTGAATTTCTATATGGCTGCCAATGTAAATTACAAGGTGGTCGCCATGACTAGAAGATAGTTATACAAATGTCACCAATTAATTCATTGTCCCTACAAATGTACATAGAACAATATATTTTGCTTCTACGTCATCCGATAGTTAAGATATATGAAAAATACACTTAAATGGTGCCAATTTGGAATCTCAAGATGATGGTCGTGATTGGAGGACTATAAAAATGTCACCAATAAATTCATGACTACAGAAATGTATATAGACAAATACTATTGTGTTTCTATGTTAATCAGGAGTTGAGGCAATTGGAAAAAATATATTAAACTGGTGGCCATTTTGAATTTCAAGATGACTGCCTATGTCAGACAACAATTTTCCTTTTGTACAAATGCATTCACTGAGCTCATAAATGTAAAGATATATCCAAATTGTTGTTGTGGGTCAATTGAGAGGAAAGATATTTAAAAATATATTTAATTGACGGATATTTTGAATTTCAAGATGGCAGGTATGTCCAAATGGCTAAACAAAATGTTCTGAGCTAGTTCATTGACTTCAAAAATGCTAATATACACATATTCTGTGTCTATGTTAACAGGGAATAAAACTATATGTAAATTATCCTAAAATGATGGCTATTTTGAATTTTAAGATCACTGCCATGATCAAATGACCGAAACAAATGCTACCAATATATTTCTAATTACGGATAGTTTTAAGAATAATACGAAATACATAAGCAAAAAAAGAAAAAAAAAAGAAGAAAATAAGAAGCAAATTGACATAACTCCCTGGACTAACACCTGGTCTGTTACACATTTTGAACCTTTTTTACGTTGGTGTATAGACGTACGATTATTTCACCACTTAGTATAATATAAGAGATGGAACAATTGATCAGAATAGATCACAATAGATGTTTAACGACAACCCAGCACGGAAAATGCAACGGCTATTGGGGGTCAAACTATGGAAAATGCAAAAAAAAAAAAAAAAAAATAAAAAAATCCAGAAAACCCCCAGAAAAGAACGATGAAACGAAGGCCACCTAACGTATAGCAGTTGCATATTTTCTCTATATATATTTTCCTGATAAAACACATGCTTCATCTGCATACGAATTCTTCACGTTATGTGTCACATTACTCTTTTTTCTTCGCACATTTGTTTTCGGTTTCATTGAGTTTGTCCATCACGTTTCATAATTCAAACACTCTTAGATAATAGGAGCACTTACATAAGTAAACATGATATTTAATTCATACAGCTTGTCTCTAATATTCCATAATGCTGTGTAGATCATTAACGCATAAAGCTAATAGAAATGACAATATAGCTTCCAGATTAAACCAGATTTTATCAACATCATTCTGATAGAAAGGTGATTGGTATGCTATTTTACAAAAGTTCGCCGAATGATGTACTGATTTTACAATATTGACAATATTGTTAGAAAACATATTGCTCATGCCATACCATGAAATATTAAAACCCCAGTGTCACACTTACTCGTGTACATGTTCTTCAAAATAACTAAGAATTATCAACATTACATATCTAAATGCACGTGTATGCAATAGTGTATATAAGTACTTATATAATAGTATATAATTGCTTGTAGCCAGGCCAACATTAGGTGCAAATGTACAGCTAAATGTTGTGAACAGATTTGCTAAACGAGAATATACTGGCATTATATACCAGTTATTTTTTCATAAACATTATGTGAAGTGGTATCTGCAGACGTATCAAGTTTTTCATATTCATTCATTTAAATATCTTGCTCAGCATTAACGTAACCACGCTCGTTATCACGATCTTGTGGATTCTGATCACGTGACTGAGATGTTGTACTCTGGCTCCCCTGTCGAGAAGGCTCTCCTGTGTTAGTCACAATATCAGCTTCATTACTGGTATCAATGTTTTGTGCTCCCCTATTTTCGTAATCTTCATCATTTGCATGGTTCGCTTTCCCTTTAGAACTGTCTCGTTCACCCTGTCTAAGTTTCGCTTTTAGGTGTCTAATATACCTGCAATCAATACATGTTCATTAATTAAATGTATGAGCTATTCAGTATATATATATACATATACATATATGTGTGTGTGTGTGTGTGTGTGTGTGTGTGTGTGTGTGTGTGTGTGTGTGTGTGTGTGTGTGTGTGTGTGTTATTACCAGTGTTTTTCGGTATCGTCAATATATATTAGGAATAAAAATTGTATTATGCGAGCCTCTTTACCATATAATCTCAAGCTTAATACAACGTGCTTTTGTAAACCGTATACACAACTTTAATTTCAGTCCGCTACATTTACTGCTATAGACAAACATCATATTTAATCACGCGCCAAATCAATGCTGATAAGGAATGTATTAAACTGTATGTAAATGTGTTTAACATCTGGTCTGTACTTCATAGCATTCACTGCTATCATTATTAAAACATCAGTCTTCCTCCAATGGACAAATTAATATGTTTTAAAAACATTGACCATCATAAGACGAAACTAAACATAAAAACGTGTCATAATGTAATCTACAGTTACCACGAAAATGTATTTGCAATTTTTATATGATAGACTAGTAGACTAATTCATTCTTGTACATGCATGCAGTCTATCACCCATGTCAGCATAGTTCAGTGGTACAGTTAGATGCGTTGGGATATAGGATTGATTGCCCTTAGTGGACCCGTCAGCATTTATCTTATACCAACCAGTGCCCAATAATGGTACATTAAATATTGTGGTATGTACTATCCTGTCAATGGGGGAGTGCATATAGATGATACCTTGTCGCTGTTTAGTTGGAGCAACCTCTGTGGTGGTTTCCTTTTCCATTTTACAGACCAACTATCGAAATCTGATAACCATAGTTTAAAAATGTCATGTGCTGATGTGTCATTAAACATTTATTTCCCTTCCACGCCTGTATCGAACTAGTCATCAAACCTTAACTGCACATATATGTATTGGTGTAGCCTATATTTCATATTGGGGGTGAGATGGAGGGCACTGCTATATATAACGACCAACTGTATATAACGGTCACCTGCCCATAACAGCCACCATAAATCCCGCCCAGTGCATTTCCTTCTTTATATTACCTGTATAGAACAGCCACCGGTTCAATGCGGCCAGCGGCCACCATTTGATTTACCACAATTAATGGTTGAACCTGCTATAACGGCTACAGAATTATAACGACAACCTTTCTTTGTCCAATATGGACACTTGAATGTGCAATAATGGTCACAAGATATGTATTGACCTGTCCCAGTCACAATATAAAGTTATAGTTTTACTTAAGTTGAAACAAAGCATCATTAATAGTATTTGCATCTTATATCGGTATGATATGGTCGGTCATTTAATTTTCAAGGCGACTTAGATATTAGTTATTAGTTGAAATAAGGCTTGTATTAAACTTACATATATATATTCGACCTATTAACACGGACAGGGAATGTATTCCAAGGTGTGTCATTGCAGCTAGTCAGACAAGCAATTTCGATGTTTGTTCAGCCATTGACAAACTGACCCTTTTGTTTATGTATAATTAGTTCTTCCCTGCAACTTTTCGCGTGTCGTGCAACCGAATCCAGTGGAAAGCAATCAACGATAAACGGCTTTTTCCGAAAGTGTTTAATATAGTTACTTTCCACAAAACGTATTAACTTTATAATCTTTGAATAACATGTTTATGTATTAAAAAAATAGTTATTCTCTCTATTTTATATTTTTTGACGACTCTTAATACTTTATGCATTCCAGTTTAGAAGTGGGTTTTTATAGTATATTATTTGATATGTATTTTCCTTTACCTGTATATAACAGCCACCTGTCCATAACGGCCACTTTTGCCTGGTGACATGGGTGGCAGTTATATACAGGATGGACTATATACACATTGCATCAAAGGTTTTCTGACAGCTGATTTATACATACACACACACACACACACACACACACACACACACACACACACACACACACACACACACACACACACACACACACACACACACACACACATATATATATATATATATATATATATATATATATATATATAATATATATATATATACATATATATAAAAGGCAAACGTTATTGTGACATGGATTGTTTGGAGTAATACATTTGCGAATGGATTTAGGGATGTAAACCAGAGAAAATGTGCATGAAACAGCTAGAACAAATGCAACCAATCAGTTGTTGCAGCGATTGCATGCTTTGATAATAAATATATGAAATTATTTGATGCGAAACCGAATGCGATTCGAACATTTGGTCTTCGCATTAAGCAGTTTATATCAGTTTCCAACATTGATTTAACCAACATTTTGGAAACGTCTTCACATTTTAATTTGCCACCTTGGTGTATCAAACCACCAACATTTGTATTCGATCTTGTGCATCTAAACAAAGATCGCACAGATGCAGTTATTAAAAACATTTCGTGGAAATCCAAGAGAGGTACTGTGATTACATTCCTGTTTACACAGACGGATCACGGGATGGGGATTCTGTGGCTTGTGCTACAGTTTTTCCATCACACGCAATAATTTCCACGAGATTGCCTGATTCAGCATCAATCTTTACTGCTGAACTTAGGGCAATGATTAAAGCCCTGGAACAGATTAAGGATTCATGTGCATCCAAGTATATTATTTTTACAGACTCACTTTCGTGTCTCCAAGCTCTACAGTACATGAAATTGGAGCATCCCTTAGTTGGGATGGTGATACGAAAGTGTGTCTTTTTATCAATTGCCAATAGAGATGTTATATTTTGTTGGGTACCCAGCCATCTTGGCATTACAGGTAACGAAACGGCAGATGTTGCTGCCAAGTCTGCTTTGAACTTGCCCCGTGTCCATGTTGGAGTCCCCTACAGTGATTTTAAATTTCATATTAACCAATATATATTTTCGACTTCGCAAGACGATTGGGACGGTGTGGTTGCGAACAAGCTTCATTCTGTCAAGACAGTCCTGGGAGAGTGGCAGTCATCCTACAGGCGATGCAGGAAGGATGAAGTAGTCTTGTGCCGTGCCCGCATCGGCCATACACATTTGACGCATTCATTTATTTTAAAGAAGGACCCCCCCCCCCCCCCCCCCCCCCCCCCCCCCCCCCTCAATGTGAACATTGTCAGTGTACACTGACTGTGCGCCACATTTTGGTGGAGTGATCATCTCAAGCCGACGAGAAATGATATATTTGGCAACAGAAATGTTTTGGAATCTTTTAAATTCCATCCAGAATTAATTGTAAAGTTTTTGAAATATTTTGACTTCTATACAAAGTTTAAAGGTTTACGTACCTCGATTTTATATATTGTATTATACTTTTCCCCACAGCTTCTTACACTGTGGTTTTACATAAATATATATATATAATATTTTCATATACTTACCATTTGTGACACCTAATAGCCGATGTGTATTTTTGTGCTGGCGTGTCGTTAAACATTCATTCATTCATTCATGCATGCTTTGTGCAAGAAACTTGGAATATTGGGGAGAAATCCTGTCCAGAGTTCATCATAAAAGGCCAGACATTCAGTCGCAAATCATTGCCACTCTGTGCAGCCTTCAGAAGTCCAAAATTCAGAAAAACACCATTAGTGAACTGTTAGATGGAATTTCGTCATGCCACGCCACAGAGAAAATGACAGATGGCGAGTCATAGGGGTGCTTGAATCTGGGACCTGGCAGCGTGACGTCGCACTTCAATTCGACGTCCACAGAAACATCACATGGCACTTATGGCAACGGTATCAACAAAACAACCAGGTCAGGGACCGGCCCCGTAGCGGCCGACCATCCATGAGAACCCCTCACCAAGGCACATGGATCCTAACCACGCATCTGCAAAACAGGCATTCCCAGGAACTTTCTCCAGCGTTTAGTGGCCCCAATGAGATGACGGTGCCAGGCCTGTATCAATGCTGAAGGTGGACACACCCGCTACTGACTGTGTGAATTTCGCTCTGGACCCCCTCTAGTGACACACACACACACACACACACATATATGTGTGTGTGTGTGTGTGTGTGTGTGTGTGTTAAATTAGCTGTCAGAAAACCTTTGATGCAATGTGTATATATGTATTCATTATATTCAAATCCAAGGAGAAAACATCTAAACTATTTCTTAGCCAAACGATAGTTATAGGATATGCTCTTAAATAGCAATCAGTTAGTTTGGACGTTATAATTATAACTTTGTGAAGTCTTTCTTCTAACCCAATATTAATTCAAGGAGACCGGACACCAAAAGACATGTAGTGTGTAATGGATTAAGTTAGCGTCAAAGACCGCATTACTATAACGCCCGGCTCGCTGCGAGGCACCGGTCAGCTGCGCGTCTTAGGTTTGGGGTAAAAACAAAAGTGGGCGGGATTATGCATAGATCTGAACGAAAGCGAGGCAATACGTCATCGGTGAGAGTTACTAAGCAATACCGGTATACGTGTTGATTCTTTGGTTGTGCCTTTTAGTCGTCTTTTCTTTTCTTTTTTTGTCTCCAGGTTTATCGGAAATTTAATTTACAAGATACTTAGTGTTATTATATACTGTCGACGTAATTATATGATGGTTAACTGCGCAGTGTTTAACTGCAACAGTAACAGCAATGCATCCCGAGAAACGGCCAACATCATGGTTTCGATTTCCAAAAAACCGAAAGTTGTTTTAAAACATGGACGCATTATTGTCGTCGAACGGGCTTTACACCAACTAAATACAGCAGGTTATAGTACATTTACAATGTGAAAATTAAAACAAGTATGTACTTAAGATATACATTAAATAAAGGTATTGCAATTTCTTCACATACGAATATTTAAACTTCACATTTATTTACCTATAATTACCAAATTAATTTTCACCGACAGCCCATAACGACTGAACAAGATTTATGATGAAATATTATTAAATTGTGTGTGCTTTTCTTCTAATTAGGTCCATTTGCTTGAGTTTACATTAAAAATGTCATAAAAAATTATGTTTTAAAAAATGCTTGTATGCTAGTCTATGACCGTGTGGCTTCCTTGTCTTCGTCGGCAGTTGATTCATCCGAATTTTCGTCTAAGACAACATTTCCAGGATTAGGGACAAAGTATCTGATAAGTGGTTCTAACTGATACGGTTTAATGCTATTAGCACAAGCTGGACACAATTCTTCGTCACTCGAATCGCTAAGTTCGTCGTTGCTGCTTGGTAGTTTCTTCAGTTTTCCTCTCATCGATGACGTCACGGGTCTAGCTCATCAATTGTCGACAGTTTCCGGCAAACATCGGAAATCGGCGAAAAAAAAACCCAACCAAGACTGGCACGCTTAACTTAGTCAATAAGGGGAGCGCGGTAGTTGCGTGTTGTGGTTTATGACGGCAAACAATTCATTACGCCGTATATATGGTTTGGTGTCCGGTCTCCTTTAAACATACATTATGTAGTTATATTAACAAACATACATTGATTAAACTAATTTATTAACTAGTTGTTAAAGCTTAATAATTTGCCTTCCCATCATTTTAGAGATTTTTCACCATACACAAATATCTGTTTTTAAAACATGCGAGTTTATTATAAATAGCCGTCGTCAACTGCAGGCAGCATTCTACAAGTCGTTTGTTTTTTTATACATCAAAAGTGATGTGATGTTTTTTTTCAATTCAGGGATTTTGGAATGTGTAATTGAAAAGTATTGTTCAACATTTTCAGCTATATACCTACCAAACAAGCATACCGGTGAGCACAATATATACAGCTATGGACACTACTGCTACAATGGCCAGGGCGGTGACCGTGACACCAGTATCCTTGTTATCTTGTGTATCTGATGTAACTGGAACATGCAAAATAACATAAGAGTGGAAAGAAATAAGAGAACACTCAAATAATAGCAAGAATAAATGACTGCAACCAAATTTATCATCCATAGTGCCAGGAAGCTAACCTTATTCCTGACATTCAATACTATATGTCTTACATTCAGTCATACATAATATATTTGTTTTAAACAGACAAACCTACACTAATGATTAATTCAATTTCATCAACAAATTTGTTTTCCATCTGTATAATACATTTTCAAATAGAAAACATCAGATTTTGTATACAAAAGTTGAATATTAGTTAGGTAATTAGGCTTTCTAGAAAGAAAAAAAAATGAGAGTACCAAAAAACCCACAATATATTCGGTGGTTATCAATTTAAATATTTTTAAATTGGACATTGCATTTCATGTACTTTAACATATTTTAAACAGTAGTTCTCATACTATGATCTATCCAAACAACAAATGTATCTATTAATTTCCAAGATTTTAGGGTATGCAATTATAGCCTTCGTACCCTCTGACAGAAACCCTAATAATGCATTTTGTTTGTAAAAAAAGAAAAAAAAAACATCACCCAAACATATTTGTGATATGCGTTTGTAATATGCAGTCAAAATAAATAGGACACACTAACTTGTTATAAGGTATGTTTTGTTAGATGCAAACAAATGCTGATGTGATATCAGATGTGATGCCCAATTTTCAGATTTCTGTCTGCTTAAATCGATGTCTATATTTAGTGGAGTGACATTTGAAATTTGACACAGTGTATACATGTATTTACATACGTTTTTCTGCACAGCCAGTCTCCGGTTTGGTAAACCCAACAACACATCCACCAAGACAAGATCCAGTCAGACGATCACATTGTTTGTCTTTGCAGTTACCACAAGTCTGATTACAGTTGTCTCCATATTTTCCAACAATACATTCTGTGTAAGAGATCATTTTGTAAAATGCTTCCGATTACAAATTCAGATGTTTTCAACAATGCACTCATATACATTGTAAACATACAATTTCCAATTAATCTTCATTCTAAATAAAGTGGCATCTTGACGTTGTGTATAATTCCATGTTAACATTATTTCTTATATTGAATTGTTTTTGCTGACATGTTAGAGCTAACTATAGAACGGTCCATAGCCTTGACAAGCAATATCAAAATACGCGAAATAACCATCTGTTTCTTTCTTTTTTTCTATGTACTTATTATTGCGTCTTGATGCCTAACGTTGAACTGTAGCCTGCCTGCAAGAATGAGAACAGAAAGGACTTTTTCTATAAGCACGAATAGATGGATACACGTTTTGGTAGAGATATCAGTGTGAGTAATATGGTAATATTTACCATCATTCATAAACATAAATGACAGATATATTACCTGAGGTCATAAAACAGTACTCTATTATTTTTTTAATGCGACTGATAAATGAATGAATGGATGTTTGAATGAATTAGTTAAATAAAAAACACGCTGTAAAGAACTGTGCGAAAAATACAAAAATCAGGTAGATAAAATATATTTGTTAGCAAACACCGCATTATGTGTAGGATGTTTTGGTAATGATTTAATCTTGGTAACATGCTGCAGAGAAAGCTTTGCACGGCTTGCCAATGTTCGTGTGCATCAACGTACACGCTCTCTACAGGAGATGTTCTAAAAGCACCAAGACAAAGCCTAAGTCCCTGGTTATGTATAGGATCCAGCACCTGCAAGTAAATCGTGCGTGCCGACCCATACATAATGCATCCTTAATCAAGTTTTGACCTCACAAGAGATCTATACAGACAAAGCATAACCTTGCGTTTAAGCCCTTCTTTTTAACATATTTAAGATGGGGCACAAAGGATAGCGTCCTGATAAATATAACCTCCCCAAAGTTAGTCTCCTCCTCAACGGGAATCCGATTTTTTTCCAGAAATAACTGTGGATTTAAGTGGATACATAATTTCTGACAGATATGCATAAAAACCGTTTCTGCCATTGAGAATCTAAAGCCATTGTCAGCTGCCCAGTGATGAATTTTATTCAAAGAAAGTGACTGATGAAATACATGGGTATATTTTAATACATGTAATAAGAAAACTTACCATCGCACGCTGAACCAGTCCATCCATCTGGACAAGAGGTACATTGCCCTCCTTTCTTGTTACAAATTTCAGTCCTGTCTCTACAGTTGCATGTCGTGTTGCAGTTTTCACCATACCAGAAATCAGCACACACTGTTAACAAGCACGAGACAAAAACACACAACACATTATTATCAACAAGGATTTACACACACACGCACGCGCGCGCGCACGCACAGCGCACACGGACGCACACACGCACACACACACACACGCACACACACACACATTTTTGATAACCTTCTGGGTTCAAAATGTCTACCCATTATTTTCGTGTGTCTGTTTAGTTACTGTTTAGTTGCTCCTGTGATTAATCACTGTGCTACTGCCCTTAAATTGCATCCGAACAGACAAATAAATTTCATGTAAACAAAAACTGTTTTAAACACATGATCTGTCTAACATATGCTGTAATTCAATGATCCCATTAGAGAATCATCTGTGAGTGTTCCAAGCAAACTGTACTATATACTAGTATATACGATATAAAGTATATAGTATGGAAGAGCAATATACCCAGGGGTTAGTCCATTTGGCCAATTTGATGCCAAAGCAATCTAAATTAATTGTTAGTTTATGAAATAGGTAGAAAATGCCATTAGTAATCAACACTTGCATGCACATCTTGGTGGAGCCCATCCTGGCTTGCACTGACACTTCCCTGTCTGCTTATCACAGGGAGAATCTAAGCAATGACCACATATGTTACTGCAAGATGGACTCCAGTATCCATTGGTGCAGGCTAGAGTTTGAAAAAAGAAATTACATGAACGGAAAGGCTAAAGGTTACGTTGTATTAACTACAAAACAAATATCAAAGAGTACCTTTTCGATGCACGAATTTAAGTACCCAAATAAAATGTATTTGTAAAATGTAGTCCACGAAAATGAAGGATTTCATAATACAGGAAATACAAGATATATAACTAAAGGAAAACTTACTAGGGCATAAGGAAGACATGTGGCAACTACTTTATGATGTTACCTCCATATATGATTCCACATTCAATTCAGTATTAGTTGTTATTACAACCCTAAATAAACATAAACATGTTTTGAAGGAAGACAAATGTCTAGAATGAACTTACTATTATTATTATTATTATTATTATTATTATTATTATTATTATTATAGGCTACTTTTCCATAACTTCAAAAGCAATGGCTAATGTGTGTGCACTCGATATTTCTGCCAATTGATTCAAAATAAAATATAATTGTATCTGTCAAGTGACGGCTGCATACATATTAATACATAATTACAAAGTGATAAAGACACTTCGTTATAAATGTATTACCACTGTTCTCATGTCGAAGATTTACAGTCATGAACAAATAAATAAATAGATAAATAAATAAACATATATATATATATATATATATATATATATATATATATATATATATATATATATATATATATATATATATATATATACATATTTTACCCACTTGTGAAAACGTTTATGTGACTACTCTATAAAAGGAAGAAAATGAGTAAAATTACATCTAGTCCTGAGGTTCTCCTTAGCAAAAATACACACATAAGTATAATTAACGTGTTATTCTGGAGGTTACTTTACAGTGTTCGTCTCCCAATGAGGAAGTGTATATTGTACCCAGATAATAATTTCATTTTAACCACAATGCATGATAACATTCCAATGCCAACGCATAATTTTACTGTACTATGTCAGTTTAGGCTTTGCCATCGGATTTGGTAATGAAAAACGTGGAAGAGGAAATTATTTACTAATTGGTATGAGTGGATTAGTATGCAGCGATTTAATGTAGAACAGTAAATCAAAATTGTTACAATGAGAAGAGAAACATTCGATAGTTATATCCAATCATACCATATAAAGGTCACCTGGGTTCTATTTATACTGATTGTGCAATCACTTCATCACTATTAGGAAATATTTGCACACTAAAGCAAGTTTGCTTTGTGTACACACGACAATACAAGAACGAGTCTGAACTACTAAGACACCAGGTGCAAAATATAAAAGCGAATTATTAGGTAAACAGTATTTATATTAATCATTCAAATCTCTATCGAGTGAAAGTAAATATGATTTATAAAACCCATATACTTACATATACATCTCGGTGGAGCCCATCCAGTCTGACACTGACAAGTTCCATTATGTTTATCACAAGAACTTTCACTGCAATGGCCACATCTCAATTCGCAATTCTGACCCCAGTAACCATCAGCACAACCTAGAAAAACGTGTTCCAAGAGATCAACATCAATATACAAATAATACAGTTAAATTAAAACACAGTGTAAAGAACTGTGCAAAAATAGAAATATCACAGATATATAAAATTAACATTTAGTGTAAAATTCAGTATCGCGTACAAATTGTAATACAAATTCTGGATGGAATCGAAATGATTCCATCATATTAGTTTCTCCAAATATATATTTTCGAATCTCTTTGAGATGAGGACACTTCACCAAAATGTGGCCTACCATCAGAGTACACTGACAGCGCACACACTGAGGTGGAGGATCCTTCTTCAAAATAAATTAATGGGTCAAGTATGCATGACCGATACGAGCAAGACAAAATACTATTTCATCCTTCAAACAGTGTCTATAGGAGGACTGCCACTCTCCCAAGACTGGTTTGATAGAATGAAGCTTTTTCGCAATCGCACCGTCCCAATCATGTTGCCAAGTCGAAAAGATAAATGTGTTGATATTATGTTTACAATCAATATAAGGCACACGAACCCTGGCATGAGGTAAATCCAAAGCAGACTTTGTCAGCTGAATCTGCCTTGTCATTACCCCTGATGCCAACATGGCTGGGCACCCAACAAAATACAACATCTTTATTGGCAATAGATAAAAAGACACACTTTCGTATCACCATCCCAATTAAGGGATGGTCCAGCTTCATATTGCGCAAAGCTTGGAGACACGAAAGTGAGTCGGTAAAAATAGCACCTCCACAATTAGTGGGACAATTATTCATGCAGTGCCAACCCCAATATTCATCAGCACAGGCTGGAAAAGAAAAGAAAAGGAAAGATAGATAGCCTGCGAAGTGTTTTGTAATTAAGTGGTTTAGAGGATACGCACTTAATGCCAAACCAGTTAGACTCTTATTTCAGTCATATTACCTTTGTTTGACATACCATACTTCATATGTATTTTTATATTGGGGTGTCGTTAAGCATTTATTCATTCATTTATTCATTTCCATTTCATTGGAATTTTATAAGTTTTCAAAATAGCATACAAATACTGCAAACAAGGTCATTATAATTTATGCTGTAAGGATGTAAGTATGTTTCTAGTTAGGGCTATATATAATTAGTTACATATGTAGGGAAGACAAGCTGGTAGGTAAGGACGCAGAGGAGATGAAGAAGGAATAGATGGATGCAGGACATATGTATATAACTTCACAATAAGATTTGAATGTGTCTTAAAATGGGAAACATTTACTATGTTCATGTACGATAAGTGAATCCCATCAGTTATTTACTGTACCACAAAACCCTTATACCCCGCGTGGACTAAGTCAAATTCTATTATACCCCATATTTTATTTTCAACCGTTACTTTCACCCGAAGTAATGCTGGAACAATAAACAGATTTTAAAAAACCGGTCATAATGAATCAAATATATACATAATAACTATTTTAACTAAAAATACACTATTTTATATATATATACCGACCTCGGTGGCGTCGTGGTTAGGCCATCGGTTTATAGGCTGGTAGGTACTGGGTTCGGATCCCAGTCGAGGCGTGGGATTTTTATTCCAGATACCGACTCCAAACCCAAGGTTTGTGCTATCCTGCCTGTGAAAAGCGCAAATAAAAGATACCTTGCTGCCTGTCGTAAAAGAGTAGCCTATGTGGCGACAGCGGATTTCCTTTAAAAACAGTGTCAGAATGACCATATGTTTGACGTCCAATAGCCGAAGATAAAATAAAAAAATCAATGTGCTCTAGTGGCGTCGTTAAATAAAACAAACTTTACTTTACTACCTTAATGGCGGACAGATACGTGATTCTAAACATGGCCGTGCACAGTACTTTGGCGTCACTGGCCAAATAAACCCGTCGACAAAGAGATAGACAGACATCAAGATAGACAGAGAGATACACAGACAGATGGAAAGATAAGACATATTTTGAAAACTCGATGTAAGATAAATAGTAAATAATGGCCACAAAACCGATTCGATTCTCTGGTACTGTTTTGTACATGATACATATTTATTTATTTTCTTAAAATTTTATACAAAATTACCATATGTTTGACGTCCAATAGCCGATGATAAGATACAAAATCAATGTGCTCTAGTGGCGTCGTTAAATAAAATAAACTTTACTTGTTTACTAGTTTATATATAAGGTAAAACATTTGCTTTGTTTAAGAACACCGCTGGAGCACATTAATTTTATAATTATCGGCCATTGGATGTCTAAAACTATAAAAAAAAAAATATATATATATATATATATATTTTAAATTATATCATACAGAATGTCAACATAATTTTAAAAAATGACAACTCATCTAATAAGCACACAGAAGATACAAAACACCCATTGATACCTTGTGATGCTTATTTTGTACTAAACAAATATACGAGCATTTATTGTACTGTAACAATGAATGAATGTTTAACGACAACCCAGCACGAACAATACATCGAGTATTGGGCTACAAACTATGGTAAATGCAAACAGTAAGTGATGATCAACATCAATATAAAAATTCAACAGTTAAATAAAAAATAACAGTGTAAAGAACTGTGCAAAAATACAGATATCACAGATATATAAAATAAAAATTTAGAGTAAAAGTCAGTATGACGTAAAAATTGTAAAACAAATTCTGGATGGAATCGAAAAGATTCCATCACATTTCTCTGACAAACAATATATTTTCTGGTTTCTTTCAGATGCTGACACTCCACCAAAATGTGGCGCATCGTCAGAGTACACTGACAATGAACACACTGATGTGGATACTCTTTCTGCAAGATAAATGCATGGGTCAAGTACTGCCTATAGGAGGACTGTCACTCTCCCAAGACACGCTTGATACAATTGAAGCTTGTTCGCAACCGCACCGTCCCAGTCATGTTGCCAAGTCAAAACTATATATTGGTTAATACTATGTTTAAAATCAGCATAATGTACACTAACCCTGGCATGAGGCACATCCAAAGCAGACTTGACAGCAGAATCTGTTTTTTCATTACCCCTGATACCAACATGGCTGGGCACCCAACAAAATACAATATATTTATTGGCAATAGATAAAAAGACACACTTTCGTATCACCATCCCAATTAAGGGATGGTGCAGCTTCATATTGCATCAATCTTGGAGACACGGATGCAATCGAATCTTTGATTTCTTCTAAGGCTTTAATGACTGCCCAAACTTCAACACTAAATATTGATGCTGAGTCAGGCAGTCTCATCAAAATGATAGTATTCGATGGGAAAACTGTAGCACAAGCCACATAATTCCCATTCCGTGATCCATCTGTATAAACAGGAATGTAATCACGGTACCTGTCTTGAATGTCCATGGACAATTGTGTATATACCACAGCATCTGTACGATCTTTCTTCAGATGCGCAAGATCAAATACAATTTTAGGTGATGTAATACACCAAGGTGGTAAAACAAAATATGAAGGAGTTTCCAAAGTGTCAGTTAAATCAATGTTGGAAAGCGACAAAAACTGCTGAATGCGAATACCAAATATACGAATATCATTTGGCCTTGCATCAAACAACTTCATATATTTGTTGTCAAACACTAAATCGTGTGTAGGATGTTTCAGTAAAGATTTAATCTTAGTAGCATACTGCATATAAAGCTTGGCACGGCTAGCACCCAAACAAGGTTCGTGTGCATCAACGTACAAGCTCTCTACAGGAGATGTTCTAAATGCACCAAGACAAAGCCAATGTCCCTGGTTGTGTATAGTATCTAGCATCTGCAAGTAAGACTTACATGCCGACCCATATACAATGCATCCATAATCTAGTTTTGACCTCACAAGAGATCTATACATCTATGTAAGATGTAAAAGCATCTGTACCGAAAGCAGCAGATGAATTATGAGAAAAGTTGTCTGCCAATGCATCAGAGAAAAGTTCTCCAAGATGTTTTCTCTTTCTCTGTCTAATCTCTCTTCGAGCCTTAGCCCTAACAATACGAAATGCATCCAGGTTATCACCAGTAGGTTCACGTTTGAACCTCTCAAGGAACCGCTTTCACTCTTTGAATGCATTCTTGAATGTATCAGTAAACCATGGTTTATTTAAATGCTTTGGCACTGCCGAAGTCTTAGAAATAGATTCATCTGCAATGTCCTTTAAGATGGAAGTGAACAAAGACATGGGATTATCAGCATCAGTAATGGCAAATTGTTGCAGACGAGTGCTGCACAGATGCTGAAACTGATCCCAGTTTGCTTTCGCCAACTTCCACCTCTGAACCCTTTCAAGCTATGGGGGTCCATCATTCTCCAAAATAATGGGAATGGGGTCACTATCACAAGGGTCTGAACCAACTTTCCAGGAGAAATCAAGAAAAAGTGAAGGACTACAAAGGGAAATAATCATTTGCAGAATGAAAATATGTATGACTTTTATCATTAAATAAAAACAAGTAATTTTTGAGAATTAAGTCTTGGAATTGTTTACTTCTAATATTTACATCCTCACATCCCCACAAAGTGTGATGACCATTAAAATTTCCCATAATAATAAAGGGAGTAGGGAGCTGGTTAATGAGATATTGAATATCTCTAGAATTAAAATTAAAATGGTTTCGAGGAGATAAATAAAGTGGACACAGAGTTATAGTTTTATAAGCTGTGACCTTTCCAGCCGCAGCTTGTAAATGTGTAGTTAATGTTACTATACTCTGGGGAATGTTTTCATTAACACGAATGGAAACATCCCCAGACGCTTTATTTTCAGTTTCATGAAACTTATGATAGAGGTTAAATCCTCTCATGGTAATATGATCAGTGTCCTTTAGTAACGTTTCCTGAATACCCACAGGAAGAGGATTATGTTTTAGAATTAAAATAGTTAATTCATCAAAATTGCACCTAAGCCCACGGCAGTTCCACTGAATGACTGAATTAGTCATTAGGAGGAAGTATGGGAGTTAATTTGGACTGTCCCTTGTGTTTTGAAGATGGTACCTGTACTTCATCATCAGTAACCAAAGCATTAAATGAGTTGCTGATTGGGATGGTACGCATCTCAATCGTCTTCATACATCCAGAACATTTGCGTTTTGATGACTTTGCATCTTTGCTTGACTGAGGTCCGTTACTGGTGTCTGGCGCCCCAGAAGTCGGCCTACTTGGCAGATCTATAGATCCCAAAGATGCTTGTGACATTTTATTGGCTTCTTTTTGTTTCTGGGCGGCCTTTGCTACCTGTTTTTCAGTTTTCTCAATATCTGATAGCTTTTTGTATTTAGTCTCGTCACAGTGCCAGGTAATGTCACTATTAGTTGCAACATTTGTTATGGAAACCCGTACTGCAGCAACATATGACTTCCCTGCTGCAACAACTGGTGTCGATGTTTCCACCAATTTCCTGGCCTCCTGGAATGACAAGCGCTTTTCAACCTTGACCTGCTGAACCTTCTTTTCTGTTTTCTATTTTGCACATTCTCGCGAATATGCAAAAGGGTGTCCTTTACAATTTATGCACATGATCTCATTTTTGCATGTTTTACTGCCATGGTCTAGCTGGCCACAACGCGCGTATGACATGAGGTTTCTATATGCAGTCTGACCATGACCAAACTTTGGCACTTAAAACAGCACAAAGGGTTTCGAATGTAAGGTCAACAGGGATGCTGAGATACCCGGCCCTGATTGATTGAAGAAGTGTTGGCTTGTTAAAAGATAAGATAAAGGTATTCGTAAGAACAAAATCATTATTCCTACGAACCATTATCATCTGTACAAATGTCACACTTTGTGATGATAAATTCTCAAGGATACACGAACTCCCTGCAAATCACGAGATCTAATCATTATCTTAGAAGAATTAAGGGAGGCATGACCTGTCACAGTAATAGGCACATTACATAAAATACTTTACTTTAAAAAAAACCCATTTACAATGGCTTTCTGTCAAGCATTCAATACGCAAAGTCCCATTTTTTAACCTTTTAACAGTCATGGGCTCACCAGCCAAGCCGCCAAGCCCCTTCTGAACAGCAAACGGTGAAAGTTTGCTCAAGGCTCCGTCAACAGTTAAACTGATGAAAAAGAACCTCGGCCAGGATTCAGAAGATGTAACTCTAGATTTCTTATTCAAACTATTGTTCTTGGATTCTTCATCTGATGATGAAGGATCCGCAACTTCGGTATGGACCCTTTACAGGGTCCCATCAACAGGTTGAGAATGATTTGTAGCCATATTAGAGTTCAAATGTTTCATCAACCATGCCCCCACCCACCACGAAGTCCAACAAGGGGAAATGATGCTGCGGTTAAACAGCAGACACTCATGTCAGGGATACATATTTGATATACTCAGGCAAGAAAAACATAATCACCCGATTGACCCTAGCCACTGCTCCAAGAGCAACAAATACAAAAGGTAATTAAAATAATGTTCGTTATTGACTACTATAAACAAAACAAAGGTTGCGTGCTCTTGACCGTGGCATGACCACCTGATTGATCAGGTCGGCCCTCCCTGACCACCCGTCTGGGTGAACTCCAGGCCAAAGTGGTGTGTTGCCAGAAAACATACCCGCAGATGTGCTCTCAACTCAACCACCAGGATCCCATCATCCAGCATTACGGGATGCACCTCACGGCCAACAAGGTGCCCCAAAAGGGGACTTGTGCTGTACTGGCCATTCTCAAAGATAATGTTACACCCCTGCACCACGGTGAGGTTACAGCACGCGCAGTGGTGTACTGTAACAATAACCAATACGTACACCAACATCTTCCATCCTGTTTGCCACATGAAACGTCTTTACATGTCGTACTACACGGACTAGTGCAAGACGGACTCCAGTATTTAGCAACACATGCTTAAAAATAAATTGAACGTATACAACATGTTACATAATTATGTACGTAACACGTTATGCAATCTCTATATGGCAGATATAATGGTATCACGATGTATTAAAACGGCTTGATGATACGGCTATTTTTTATTTTAACTTTTGGTTAAAAACAAATAAAAAATAAAAATATTTATTTGTTGCAAAATGACAAAAGGTTTTCTTTGGTTACAGGTCAGAAATTGAATATCAAACGTCAGCCGTATGTGTGCATGTATTTGTGTTGTGTTTGATGTGTGTGCATATGTGTACTTGTGTAATAGTATATGGTATATGCATAGGTATATAGAAGCTGTATTATATTTTGTTTCTCGAATATGATATTTATGTCAACGAGTGGTCTGTGGAAACGATAAATTGGTTTTACACACTAATTACGAAACACACCATGAAACGTTTTATATATTATATACAATTTTCCTAATTTCCTAATGTATTCACATAAACGTAGCCAAAACATACAACGGCAACTTCCTGTTTGTTTATCACATGTCGTTCCTCCACAATTATTGTTACACCTCTTCATACAAGTCTAACCCCAGTATCGATCAGCACAGGCTGGAAAAGACACAAAACACAGTATCAACTGCAAACGACGCTCTGCTACATAGAATGTTACACGTGATATTGCCAAATAACCCACCTTATCCAAAAGTACAAGGTAAATAACACATCAAACGTATACATTGCAAAACATTGCAAAAACAGATACATTAACAAATATGTCAATATAATTCATCTGATAAAATCAGTCTGCTAAAATACTTCTTTCTCGCAAGGATTTTGTTTATTGCATTAATTTTAAAAAATAGCACACTGATAAACGCTGTTATTATTACTACTTTAAGAATATCAGTATATACATACATGCATATACATACATACATATATATATACATATATATACATATATGTATAGAGGTAGTACTAAACCAAATAAATTCCAGCTGGGTTAAAGTTCGGGGTGCTCCGAACTTATGATAGAGAAGTGAACACAAGTCCTGTGATTGATGATGAATGTGAGTGTGTTGGTTGTAAAAAAAAAAAAAAAAAAGTTTCACCTGGGCAAAAAATGTGTGAAATTTTATTGCATCTAGTATCACTGTGTCAAGTAGCCTTGTGCTTGAAACATGTATGAGGCACCTGCAAAAAGAGTACTTGAAATTTGTGCGGAACTAGGGTAGTCATAGACGCTACCCTTTATCTCAGAAATGAGCAGCTTGACCCTCATTTTTTTCTGATTCACTTTAAGGGTGAGGGGTGGTAGTATTTATATATGTGGTGTTTATGTCGATTAATACGCTGCAGGTAGGAGTTTTAGCCACATATGTTACTATTGTCGTGTATGGGATTTGATTTGGTAGTATACACACTACATACATACATACATACATGTACATAAACACATACATACATACATACATACATACATACATACATACATACATACGTACATACACATATATGCATAAACACATAGGTGTCTACATATATACAATAACACACTCATAGATACATACATATAACATACGTATAAACATATGTAGGCTACACATATATGTACACATTATTCATACTCATACACACTCATATATTCATACACATATACAAACACACATAGACACTCATGCACACACATAAATTGTACGAACATTTATTGTACTGTAACAATAATCAATACGTACGCTGACATCTTCCATCCATGTTTGTTACAAGAAACTTATTTACATGTCGTGCTACACGGCTTAGTGCAAGACGGACCCCAATATCCAGCAATACATGCTTAAAAATAAATTGAATATATATATATTACAACATGATACATAATTATATAAGTCACACGCTATGCAATCTCTATATGGCAGATATCATGATATGACCATGTATTGAAACGGCTATATAAGAATATGTGACGCTGTGCCTTTTTGAAAGAAAATTACGTCAAATGTGAATTACGTCAGTTTGGATATCCTTACGTAAAAATAAACGTTTTTTTTTTTTTTTTTTTTTCTGAAAGCTGAACATAATGAATGAACGCACTGTCTCATTTTTGTTTCTTCCAATTTTGCCTAAGAGATTCGAAATTGACTTTAAATCGGCTGTTGTAATATTCCAAATATAACTGTATTCCGGTTTTTTAATTTGTTTTTTAATTTGTTAGGATAGTATTATGTTTTCCTTATTAGCCGAATATAATTTATTTATTTTTTAGAAATTGTAAGAAAAAAAAACAAGCTGCTGGAAAATGACTGGTTTGGAGGACTAAAGCGGCAGCCAGTCGTGTAAAGACTAAGATATTCTTGAGTCGTTTAAGGTTGGTCTACCTTTCTACAGGTTTTCCCGATTCTACTCTGATTTTAAATATTGTTGGGTGTTTTGTCTGTAATGTACGAATCCAGAACAACCCTGTGGTTGCCTTCTTATGAGGTCTGTTTCTTTGTTCAGTTGAAATTATTTCAAGTCTCATCTAATGAATGATCAGCTAGATTGAAATGATTGGCGACCGGGGTGTCGACTTCATGACGAAAATCGTGTGTTAATATTTGTCCATGTATTGACTGGCTTGAGTATTTCGTGGGTTATAACTAAGACCTGGCTGTTAGATATTTTACTTGAATTTTATTAATACGTTTCAAATTTTTTAGAGTTTGAATAATTAGAGTGGAATGTTTTTACAATTGTACACAATTCTCAGGCCAGTTAGAGGATGTTTGTAGTACTTTGGTTCACTAAGCTGTCAGTTGGCTTCCCAGATATATTTCTCCCTTGGTAGAAAGATAGTGGATGTAAATATTTGTAGTTGTTGCGTACTTTTTTGAGAGCACCACGTTCATGACAAAAATATTCTGATGATTTATATACACAGTCATGTCATCCACTTTTTTAAAAAAAAGAGTTCTTTTTTGAGCTTTAATGATTTCATATTCAACTCAATAATTTGAAGAAAATCAGGCGGAGTTTTGATTTTTTTTTTTTTATGCTTTAATGATGTCATGACCAACTCGATACCTTGGAAGTAACCAAGTGGAGTTTTCTGTTAATGTGATTCTAACTTCAGCTGCGTGTCAAAAACAGTATCTGCTGGGTTTTGATGTCGTCAAAAAACCCACATTGAACCATTGCCAAGTTTAGCCTCTACTAAATTTCAGGAAGGCGCCATTTTGATTTTTTCGAAACATTGTGCTGAAATTGTTTGAATTTAGTTTGCAGAATATTTGTGTACTGTCCAGAGGTGCGATTTCGGAGTGGGACATTTTAATGCATCAGGTGGGTGGTAAGTTCGGTACTGCTGTTAGATACGGTGCAATGGACAATGTTACAATGAACGGTATTGCCGTACTGTCAGGATGTTTGGAATATGTGTTGACAGGTGGGAATTTTGTTCATTTTTTATTTATACCATGTGATTAGCAATTTGACAAGACGTACTCACACTATTTATTCCCTGCTTGGGGAGGCCCCCAAAATAGCGGGTCAATTGCAATAGACTAGATTCAGTTAATTTTCATTTGTGATTCCAAATATTTATGTACAATACTTTGAAACAGTCTAAGCTTTTAGATGACATGGCCGAAACAATCTTAGATTTCAGGTGTTTTAAAGAGTTAGTATAATGCTTACTCAACAAGCTATCTGTTTCACTTGTCCAGTAATCAACAACACAAGCTAGAAAATGGTTGTCAAGCGATAGAGAGAGTATCAGACATATCAGCGTAGACATATCAATATTGAAGAAACAGAGTTTTTGAAGTAATTTAATATAACTAATCAAGGCCCCATGCATATAGTTGAGTTAAATATTTTTGTACGGATCCCTCGATAGCTCAAAAGGTATCATGGCAAGTCTGCAAAATTGCGGGCGGTTCCGTGCCATAGGTTCGAGTCCCAGCAACGGCATGGGATAATTTGTGACGCCAGAAAGGATTTAATTATCCCCTGCGCCAGTGCGTTAATATTTATGTATGTAACAGTCAACCTCGACATATATACAATATATAGATATTCATACATCAATGCATACATACATACATACATACATACATACGTACATATACGTACGTACGTACGTACATACATACATACGTACATACATAGAAACACACACAGGTGTATACATACATATAATAACTCAAGATACATACATATAAACATGTGTATAAACATACGTACACATGTCTACACAGTATTCATACTTATACACACTCATATACTCATACACATATACAAACATATATACACACTCATGCACACACATATGCTTATACGTATATATATATATATATACATATACATATACATATACATACACATATACACATATACACATATACATATACGTTTTGACATAATTATCTAATGAATAAAACTAATGGTGTACTCGCATAATGGACGGTATTTTATATTTATGCACCACATTTACTGTGTAAATGACCAATACGTACACCGACATTTTCTGGTCTTTTTTCACGGGGTTGGCATGGGTGGGGGCGGAGGGGGATACGCAGCCCAGTGATAAAGCGATCGGCTGATGCGTCATCGGCTTGGGCACATCGGGCTATTTCCCGCTCCAGCTAGTGCATTAAAGGCCGTCGTATGTGCTATTCTGTCTATGGGATGGGACACATAAAAGATCCCTTGGTACTAATGAAAATAATTTATCGGGTTTCCTCTCTAAGACTACTTGTCAAAATTACCAAATGCTTGACGTCCAATATCCGGTGATTAATAAATCAATATGCTCTAATGGTGTCATTAAACAAAACAAACTTTAACTTTTCAACTTTGTTTCTCACAGGAGGATCCTCTACAATATGCGATACACGGCTTGATGCAAGACGGAACCCAATATTTACCAACACAAACTAAACATAAAATTGCATGAATGTGTTACAAAATATATCATAAGTATGTATGTTAGACTTTATGTAAACACTATATGACAGATATAATATCAGTCTGATTCAAATTAGCTCTACTGGTCTACCAATTACACTTCGCCTTTTATAGCGTTATTCGGGAGCATATAAATTCTAAAAATATCGGGCGAGACTATTTATGCAATAGGCAAACTTGTTGGTCTATTTCAACATTGAAAAATCAGGGGGAAATGTGCAGTAATAAACTCTGGATTGTATACTAGTATAAACAGATTTTATGGCTATACCATCACGGGGGTGGGGGGTTTCGTCTTGAAACGAATTTTGCGTAAAATTGTATATTGAAATTAGTTTCCGGCATACTTCGTAATTCACCCGATTCATTTCGTATACCCTGGGCATAATTCCGAATGTTTTCAAATTCTTTTTTAAATCACTGGCATGATTTTGCAAGTAAGGTTTTGATTGGTCGAATGAAAGGTCAACTGGACATGACCTCCAACGGGCTGCTGTTAGATCCCATGCTTCCCATTTTGGATCGACAGATATATCTCTTTCAGCAGGACAATGCCAGACCGCATACGGCACGCGTAACAATTGATTCCCAACATAATGAGGACATTAATGTGCTGCCATGGCCACCAATATCGCCAGATCTCAACCCCATTGAACATCTATGGAACGAACTGGACAGACGTGTACGCCAGCGTGACCCGGAGCCTCAGACGCGTCCGCAACTGTCACATACATTGCAGGAAGAATGGGCTAGGATTCCACGTGCCCGGATTCAGAGTCTCATTCAGTCTATGCCAAGGAGATGTTGCGCAGTAATTGCTGCTGCTGGTGGCCACACAAGGTACTGATTTCAGCGGCCTTGTGCGACGCTGTGTGGTGACGAAAACGCCTCCACTGCCGTCAGTCCATAGCACAAAAATTGTCACATACTCATGTCAAATTTGACTGTGATACGAAATAACGAAATTATGCCACTGTATTAAATAGATAATTCCATTAATATTTCGGCTATGCGTTTCTTTTTTGACAATATATATATATATAGTCAAAAGCTTCACAATCTAAAATTTGAATAAACTCAACGAGTCTTGAAAACATGTATTTTTCAGGAATAAATATTGCTATGTCTACACTCCATTTGAAACCCATCACAGCCCACGCGACCCGATTTATAGCACGTGCACAGCACCATTGAAGCAAGAGTGGTTTTGCACGTGTCACTGGTCACCTGACTAAAATACAACACATGTTTTCATCGTTACTTGCTAACAGTAGTCTGACACAAAGGAAACACACATTAAAACGATATTTGATACAACCTGTTTCGATGCCACGCCTCACAAATATGCAGCCTGAACGTGCCGTCGGCATCTTGCACGCGGGAACGTCTGTAACTGACGTTGCAAGGGCGTTGGGTTGCAGTTGATGGGCAACTTTTGATCTGCGTACACAAGTACAACAAACGGGCGCCACAGCTGATTGCCCCGGACCGAGTAGACCACTTGTAACGTCATAGGCAGATGACCGTCATATTGTGTTAC